>NC_053429.1:106202146-106465588 GCF_007990345.1 Gossypium hirsutum | reverse complement strand
CGAATGACTGCTGTAAAATTCCAGCGAATATTCGAAAAACATCCCAATATGGGGATATGTTACGTATGTGTTGAATTAAATCGAGCCCTTACAAATAAATGTTCGCTCAGTTGATAAACGAGCTATCGGCCTTCGGCTAAGTTAGTCTATTGTGTATGTGTATAAGGGTTGTTAATGTTGTGAAGCAAGTTTAAAATCGATAAATTGCGTATTATGAAATATTCCGTTTAGCTAAAATGTGTGATATTCTTTGTGCATGCTGGAATTCCTTGCTCAAACTTACTAAGCATAAATTGCTTACTCGTTACATTGCTCCTCTGTTTTATAGATTTTGGTTCTCCAGCTATCGGACTCGGGATCTTGAAGTCGAAGTCGCCCACACTATCAAAGGCTCTTTTGGGTACTATTTTGGTTGAATTTTGTTATGGCATGTATAGGACTACCCGTTGTTGTCTTTCGAGTACTTTATGAAATGTATAAGTGTACAGCCATGCGAAAATGGCTTGTAGAAGTGGAGTATGGCATTAGACCATTCGTATTTATGAATGTATAGATGGTTTCATGATGTAACTATGTGGGAATGGAAGTGTTGAGCAAATGATCAGCCACTAGAATGGCTAAGTATGATCATATGTGGGCTTATGTATGACAAGGCCCTAGTTGGTCCATGAAACCCCAAATTAGGTAAGGTTCACTTTGAAAACAGAAGCTGATAGCAGCAGTGGTGTGGATTGGAAAAATCACCAGAATTCGTAGGAGTGGAATTAAATAGTGAATAAATTATGTAATCGAACCTTGATGAATCTACTTTCATATGGAAGTAACGAAACAATTATAGGAACAGTACAAAAAGAGATATTCGGGTTCTTGTGGAACAGGGCCAGAACAGTTTCTGGATTCACTGTTCCGCCTTTGGAAATTCACTATAAATTGACCAGAGATAATTAGGGGTCATACCATATATGTATGGATTCCTCTCTGAGTCTAGTTTCCATAGAAACAAACGGCATCAGTATTGAAGCTCTGTGCAGAGAGATATCCCAGTCGTAATGGGAAAAGGTCAGTGTAGTCGACCCCTGTAACATGGGAGACTTTGACTAATAAACTGTACTAATTGGCCCGACCAAAAATTCTAGAAAAAAATCCATAGGTGGGGACATGAGTCTAGTTTCAGGGAAAAATCACAAAACTGATTTTGAGTTGTGAAACTCAAGATATGATTTTTGAAGCGACTAGTACTCAGACTGGGCAGTGTCTGGAAAAATTTTTCAAAGTTTGTTAACATCTCGTGTCCGACTCCGGTGTCGGTCTCGGGTTCGGGGTGTTACATTCGTGATGAAATTCTATGCCTAAAGTGCTTAAATTGAAAGTAGGGACTAAATCGAATAAGTTGCAAAACTTGCATTCTAGAAGTTTTTAGCATGAAATTGTTTTGGAATATTAATGAGGAGGTCTTAAATAGAAATTTGACCAATTTTAAGTTCATGGACAAAATTAGGACATGGAAGGAATTTTTGGAAAGTTTAGTAGTAAGGGTATTTTGGTCATTTAGTTATTAAAATGAATTAAAAACAAAATTAAAAGCCAATTTTTGTCCATCTTCTTCATTAGGCCAAAATTTCAAGGGTTCTCCATAGCTAGGGTTTGTTTCAAGCTTCCAAGCTCCATAGTAAGTGATTCCAAGCCCCGTTTTTAATGTTCTTTACGTTTTTGAAATCCCGGTAGCTCGATTAAGCTTATGTTAGCAATAATTCAACCTAGGGTTTATATTTGGAAAAATACCCATAGGTGAAATTTGTGTATTTTGATGTTTTATGATAGAATATTAGGTTTTAAATTATGTTAGACAGCTTGTGCTACTCGGTTTTTAGTGAAAACGAGTAAAAGGGCTTAATCAGCAAAAATACCTAATAGTCACAAGTATATGTTAGAGAGAGAATTTGATGTTGCCATAGAAGGGAAAAGTGATCAGCATGTTATAAAACATAAGAATAAGGAATAAAGTTTATTTCCCGAGCCTAGGGGCAAAAGTGTAATTATGAAAAAGTTTAGGGGCAAAAGTGTAATTTTTTTAAATTTCGTATTAAATGCTGTTTTGATAAATGTATGTATTAAATAAGATTAATTTGGTATTATAGATCAAGAAAAACGAGATTCAAGTCGTGATCGAGGAAAAGAAAAGATTGTGGACTAAATTGCAAAATCTTTATATTTTGGTACCAAGGTAAGTTCATGTGTAAATAATGTATCATAAATGTTATTTTTAAGTTATTAATGTTAATTATATGATATGCTGATTTTTAATTGTGAAATATTATGCTTTGTGGTTAATGTTTAGTAATATGCAAATTATGTTTACTACTTGATAAATATGAATTGCTACCCAGTATCGGTTCCGATATTCCATGGAAGACGGCAAATGTGAGATCAAGAGAAAAAGCCCATTTGAACCTTAGGAATAGATTAGGATACAAGTGACATGTCACTAGGATGGTTGAGCATCCGAACTCGTTGAGTTGAGTCCGAGTTCACTTATGGATGCGAATGTCCGAACTCGTTGAGTTGAGTCCGAGCTCGTGAAATGTAACTAGGCATCCGAACTCGTTGAGTTGAGTCCGAGTTCACTTATGGGCGGGTTACATGGTAGCTTGATTACATATGAGGCACTTATGTGCAAATTATCCGTGTATCCGAGTTGTATTTCGATGTGTTCAACGGGTGAAATTTCTAGTGAAATGGAAGAACACTTAAGATGCAAGCGACGTTTTGGTAAGTGTTTTGAAATGGACACTTTGGACAGGTATGTTCTTAACCCTCGGGTCGAAAATAGATACAACAACGATAAGGTGGTAAGATGATGAATGATGTTTAGAAATGTGATATATGTTTTGGTGATACCATGCTAAAGTTGTTTGGTATATTTGTATTGTTATGTTACTTGTTATTTACATATGAACTTACTAAGCATTTATGCTTACTCCCTCCTCTTTATTTACTGTAGTTTTGAACAAGCCAGCTCGGGAATCGGGACGGGTCGAAGGTTCGATCACACTATCCAAAGGACTTTCATCTGGGTAAATGGCTTGTAAAACTTAAGTATGGCATGTATAGCAATATACTTATTTTGTGTAAAAAAAATTTATGATATGGCCATGTTTGGTTGAGAAAATGTTTGATATTGATAAGTCATGGTGATGGCTAATTCAGATCATGTTTGATATTATGGAAGTTTAATAGGTTATCTAGTTCATAAAAATTCATGGAAAGATGAAACTTGCCTTAAAACAAAATATTGCTGCAGCAATGATATGAATTTGAAAAATCACTAAAAATAGTATAAATGGAACTAAATGATGAGTAAGTTATGAAATTGAAGCTTAATGAGTCTATTTTCATGTGGATTGAACAAAACAGGCATATAAATTATATTTTATGAGATATTTAAACTTTTGTGAAACAGGGCCAGAGTGATTTCTGGATCCCCTGTTCTGAATTTAAAAATTCATAATAAATTTTACAAAAATAATTAGAAGTTTTTCTTTATATGTACAGGTTATTTATTGAGTCTAGTTGTAAGAGAAACAAACCTCATAGTCATTTAATTTCTGTATAGAGAAATATCTGATTCGTAATACACAGAGGTCAGAGCAGTTGAACCCTGAAATAGGGTAGACTTTAACTAATAAACTGTACTAATTGGCCCAACCAAAAATTCTAGAAAAAAAATTAGTAAATAGATATATGAGTCTAGATTTAGGAAAAATTTACGGATCTAGATTTCTAGTTTCGTAACTCGAGATATGATTTTTCTTGTAACTGTGACGTGGGTAGTTAGAAAGCTGTGAATGTAGAAATAAATGATTTGAAGTTCTTAATTTGATAAATATTGTTCGGTAACCCCTCAAGCTCGACTCCGGCGATGGTCTCGGGCGTGGGGGCGTTACATTAACGAACAAACCTTACCTTCTTCTATCACCGAAACGTTGAAAATTGAAGAGAAAAGAAAAGAACTTTTAGGCTTTTATAGGCATTCAATATAAAGGAATTTTGGAAATTTCCATGAATAAAATTAAAAATCTTTCCATTAAAGGTGTATACCGGAAAAACGATACAATTCATATACATTTTTCATACATTTTCACAATTTACACAATCAATAATCATTCTCAATCATAATGTCCCTTAAACGAGCCTATGAGGCCCTAAACATGCTTTGGGAGTGGTTTGGGACTAAACCAAAAACTTGAGAAACTTTTGTGAAACTTAGAAAATTTTTCAAACTACAGCGACCACAAACTTATGTGCCCTGGCCGTGTCACTCACACGGCCAAGAGACACGTCCGTGTCTCAAGCAGTGTGAATATTCGAAATGGGGTCACATGGCCATGTCCCAGCCCATGTCTGACCCCGTGTAACTCTCTGACTTGCTCATATAGCCAAACCACACGCCTGTGTGACCAGCCCGTGTGAAAACTGAGTGCCACACAGCCAAGCCACACACTCGTGTGCTAGGTCCTGTGAACAAAAATAGGCTATTTACCAAGCTAATTTTGCCACCCAATTTGTGAACACCTACATTAACCCAAAATGGCACCAAAACATAGTATAATATGCATTCAAACCATCTCAACTCAAGCTCAAATCATACCAATCCAATACCATCAAATCAAGGTAACCAAATACCAAATTTTACCATTCAATTTCATACCACGATTTCATAACCTTAGATCATCAATATGATTACCTTCAATCATGCATAATTTGACCTATTTCACTAACATACCAATACTCAAAATTCATCCACTTGGTATCCATATTACCTATCATCAATAAGCATAACAATCTCATTCATCAATCATACCTCATAAGCCATTTGCTTAATTATAAGCACAACCAAGATTAAGCCAACACACATGGCTAAGCACACATTAAAAACATACATCTTATATATGCCAACTTCTTTTGGCTTTACATAAAACCAACAATTCATCATTTACAAGCATATACAAAAAAAAGGACATAACTTTTATACATGTCATATAAGCAAAATATAAGCTCAAAGTACCAAATCGATAGCTAGATAGTGTGACAAAGCCTCCGACGATCCCCAAATTCGAGCTAGCTTTGAATCACTATAAAACACGGGAAAAATAAACAAAGTAACCTATAAAAGCTTAGTAAGCTCGTATACAATAACTCAATGAAATTTTAAAATATCCAAATAAACCAATTGCATAAAACAACATAATGATCATTTAACTAACAAACCTTCCATTTGTTCAATCATTAGATTAAACATATCTTTCACAAGTTTCCCCGTCTTGAAGTTTATACCATTGTGTACGTACCTGTACCATCTCAAGTCGATCTCATACTCAATCCCAACTTTCGTTTATCCATTGAACCATTCAGAATAGAAGTCAGATACTCAAGAGTCTCACACGATAAGTACCTATACCATGGTCTGAAGCCAACTCAAGGTAACTTACCTCCGATGTACGTATACCATGGCCCGAAGCCAAATTAAGGTAATCTCAACCGATATGTATGGCCCGAAACCAAATTGGTATAACTCGCACACAAAGTGCCAATATCATGGCCCAAATCCAAATTAATACCCTAATGACATGTCACTAGTATCCTAAACTATTCCTAAGGTTCAACCGAGATTCCAACACCAATTAGTAGTCGAATCATTCTCAAATCACTGTCGTATTCTTGTCGAATCATTGTCAAACATATCCGTAACTCATATACACAATTGAATATATCAACATTTTTAAATACAATTACATAAAGCTCATTGCATACGAACTTACCTTGGGTTCAAAAATGGCCAAATCGGTCAATTAGTCGAGAACTTTGTCTTTTCCCCAATCTAAATTTGAGTTTCACTTCTCTTGATCTAAATATAATCAAAATTAACTTTTTAACTATCCCTCTATTCAATTTAATCCAAAATTCACATCTAGGCATTTTTGAACATTTGCCCCTAATGTTTCACATTTTTACAATTTAGTCCCTATCTCATAAAAATGCAAATTCATGCAATTAAACCCTCACTCATGCTAGCCAAATTATAATTATTCATATATCAGCCCATACTTTTCATTATTTCACATATTTACCACATAAATCTCACATATTTCAATTTAACTCCCAAATGACAATTTCACTAAAATCACTTAACAAAAAGTGTTTAATTATTAACAAAGACTCATATTCTTCCATTAAAATTCAAAACCTTATCATACTAATCAATGGAAAATATTAAACTATTCAATAGTTTTGCAAATTAGTCCCCTCATTTAATAGATTAAGCAACAACGATTCCAAAAACATAAAAATTGACAAAAACGAGTCAAGAAATCACTTACATGCAAGGGTTTAAAATGCTGAAATTTGAAGCTCTCCAATGGCTATTAGTTGCTGAATTTTTGGTGGAGCAAATGCATGAAGAAGAAGGCTTTTTCTGTTGTTTTATTTAATTTACTTTAATTTCTATTTTACTATTTTAACCTTTGATATAAAACATTAAATTCACCTAACACATGTCCACTATTGTCCACTCAAGTTTCAAATGGTTTAATTACCATTTAAGGCCACTCATGTTAACAACCATAGCATTTAACACTTTTTGCTACTAGCATGCAAGTTTTGCACTTATTACAATTTAGTCCTTTTGACAAACTGAGCACTCAAACGTCGAAATTGCTTAACAAAACTTCCACACAATCATTTTATCACGCCATATACATTAAAATAATAATAAAATAAATATTTTGACTTTGAATTTCTGGCCCCGAAACCACTGTTCTGATTTGACCAAAAAACGGGCTGTTACAAAAGGAACCTTTAAATCAAATTGAATAAAATCGAGTCAAATTGAAAATCAATTTGATTGGAATAAAATCAAATCAAAATATTTTCCCTCTTAATGCAGATTCTGTATAATATTTGCTGAGAAAAATAAATCTTGTATTAGACTTAAAATTTTCGCAGGCCCTTCTTGAGCCCGAACATTTCGCGTCACCCAGGTCGTGTGGGTGTGCCCCAATCCCAATGGGTTTGGAACTACACACCTTGCGTACGAGGTAAGGTTCCAATCTTAGTCATTCAATAACCCTTCAAGTGGGTTCTCATATATATACATATCTCACACTTGGTATTTAACTAATGTGGAATTTAAGCTTTTCTTCTCCTCAACAAATATTCACAAGTAGCTTACCTTGAGCATCAATTTCTCATTCATCACTGGACCATTTTGAGCATACGATATACCGTTGTAAAGGTCTCATGAAGTAGAATATAAAATTTTACGATTTAAATCTATAATGCCCTGACTAATTTAATTTTGTTTCTGTGAATTCTGTAAATATGTATCAGCTTCAGTGGTTAAGTGTTTTGGGTTTATGTGTTTGAGGTCTTGGGTTTGAGTCCCACCTTTGGAAATTTTTGCTATTTTTAATCCTAGCCTATCCCTTCGCGGTTTGGCTTATATTCTATTTTTAGTCAAATCATATCAAAATGAGCCTGCTGGTTCAAGTTGTAAGGTGTTAGCTTGCCCTAAAGTCTCGTGTTCGAATCCTCGTGTGAGCGAAGGATCTTATTTTTTTGCTTCTGGGTGCTTGAGCCGGTTATGTAGTAGAGGTTGGATAGAATTGAAAGTCGATGATAGTGGATGAGTGAGTGGGTAGTTGAAGTTGGTTTGAATGAGAGATCATGGCTTAATTTGGGGATTGTGTGGTGATTGTATTTTATTTTATTTTTTAATTAATTTTACTTTCTCTTTCCAAAATTTTCCTTCCCAATTTCACGCTCTATATTTCCCTATCTCTCATATTGTCTTTTTCTTTTTCCCTTCTCTCTCTTTCTTTTGGTCAAACCGAGGCTTTGTTAATCCATTGATTTTGCTTCATCGTACAGGTGCTTGGGATTGTTTGTTCTACTGTTGGAGCGTTTCGTAAGTAGCATTTTTACTCTGTACGTTGCATTTTGGAGATT
Source organism: Gossypium hirsutum (assembly GCF_007990345.1). Taxonomy (NCBI): domain Eukaryota; kingdom Viridiplantae; phylum Streptophyta; class Magnoliopsida; order Malvales; family Malvaceae; genus Gossypium; species Gossypium hirsutum. Next base: position 106,457,584 of record NC_053429.1, on the reverse strand, counting down.
TTTTTATGGGAATTAGTTTGCAATTTTAATGAATGTTGGTTTTAAACATTGGAATTGGTTAATTATTTAAGAGAGGGGCTGAAAACATTCGATTTTGCGGTGAATTAAGTTTGGGAAACATTGTTCGTCAAAGGTGAGCACTTCGTGGAATTGGGGATTTTAGTTCTATAAATCGTTTCGGTTATTGAATTAGTATCCTTAATTGAATTATAGGTTCTGGTGGTCTTAGGATTGCTGTAGCAGCAAAAACGAACCAAGTGTGTAACGAAAACATGAGAAAATGAGTTTTGGCAAAAGTAAAAAAAAAAGGTCTATCAACGCCACACAAGCGTGTACCCGGCTGTATGTGACACACAATCGTGTGACAGGCGAGTGTGTAGCTATATAGGTCACACAGGCTAGGCCGATTTAAGCGTGTTGGCCCATATGGGCATACCACACGAGTAAGGCCAATTTAGGCATGTAAGCCACATGGGCGTGTGGGCCCACACAGGCATATGGGCCCATAATTTTAAAATTTTCCATAGGGTCAAATACATTGTTCCAATCAATTGTGGGCCTTTTGTAGGGTCGGTAAGGGTAAAACAAACCCTAATGCTTGATATCTGCTATTCTGATAAACTGATTCAAGCAATTAGAAATTGATATGTATGATTTAACTGGTTTGTAATAACATGCATGTTATCTGTATATGAACATGGAGGATATGTTAACTTTGTTATATTTGTATATCTATATTTTGTATTTGTATATGGGGTGGGATTTGTATATGTGGAGGAAGTGTTCTGAGAGGCAACATTTCGCTAATATACTGGCAAATTGGCTGCAAACTATTTTGATAAGTATCGTAAAGACACTATGTGGTGTGTAGGGATGGATGGGTGTTTTATACCCCATATGATGTGTTAGGATGGTCGGAGATGGTGTGTAAGGATGGGGGTAGGACTTTGCATATATGTATATTTCTGATAATCCGATTCTGATATAATCTAATCTGTTAAGGACTTATGTCCACTTCTGTTCTGATATACTGACAAATCTGAGTTTATGTGTATGTATGGCTCTGTTTAGTTACACACTGTGTGACAGCCCAAAATTGACCCTAGTCGGGAAGTGGTTTCGGGACCGCTAAACCGAGTCACCGAAAGGTGTGAATGTGATGTTTATTGTCTAGAATATGTAATCATGAATGTGTGAAAATTTCAAGCTTCGATTTAGTCGATTGCATGTGAATTTAGTCAATAGGACTTATATGAGAAAATTTTAAAATGTGATAGGTCAATGCATGAGGACCTATTAGTGCATGTGGAAGAAAAAGGGGACTTGCATGTCAAAGTGCCCAATTCTTGATAAGTGGCCGGCCAAGCATGACTCCATTCCTCCAAGTTTATGTTGTTTATTATTTAATATTGGTAAGTAAATTAAAATAAATTAAAGAAAGGAATTAAAAAGGGAGAGATGAATAAAATAAGGAGGGAAGAGGGAGTGTTCATCTTTTTTTTCTTTGGCTATTGCCGTGAGTGAGGAGAAGGAAGGGAGATTTGGTTATTGGATTTTGGCTTGGAAGATGGCTAGAATGAGGTATGTATTGAATGATTCTTGAAAATCTATGCATGTTTGAGATGGTTAGTTCAAATTCTACTCATCCTATAGATTAGACTTAGGATTTTGAGGTTGAAATTCGGCCAAGAAGCTTGAAACTCTTAGTAGATGTGTTAATGTCATTAAAATGGATAGTAATGTAGGATATGGTGAGTGGTTAATTGCTTTTAACTTGAAAGTTGAGGTTAAAGGGGTTAAGTGATTGCCGAATCTAATTTAGGGGTGGAGGATTGTGTTCATGTTATATTGGATAGGTAGAGGTTGTAATGAGGTTGAAATTGTTGAATTGTTAGCTTGGTAACTAATGAAGTAATCGGCCATATGGGGTAAAAATGGGATGTTCATTTTAGTTGTTGTTTCATTTTTGTGAGAAATGGGTCAAGTATTCATGAGATGAAATTGTGTGATTAGATAAATTAAAGGTAATAGTATAGTTGATGAATATATATAGATATACATATTCGGCCATCACTTAGGAGCTTATGTGATGTTGAGTTAAGCTTTGCATATTCGGCTATATATATATATATACATATATATGTAAGCCCATTCGTGATACTACCTTAGGACTATGTATATATAACCGACAAAAGAATGGGAAAAACTAGTAAGGGTGAAGGCCGAATGAGCTATAGGTGGTGTGGATGACTTTTATACATGTGGGTGTGTGTGTATGCCATTTAGTTGGTGACATTCGGCATTTCCTAATTAACATTAGAGATGAGTGAATGAAATCGGCATGTGTGTTTGTGAAAATGCCGAATGTGAATTTGGATAATATTGAGTAATGTATGTGCTTTAAAATGATGGAATGGAGTGGATGCTTTAAATGTGTTATGAACAATTATAAGTTAAATTAAGGGTTGCTAAAGTACCATTGTCATTGCCGAATATACAAACATACATATGCATGTGTAATTGAAGTATGAATGTTTAGCAAGATGGTTAAACTAGTTAAATTATTGATTTAGCTCAAGGAGTTAAAGGAGGTGAATCGAGCAAAGGCAAAGAAAAGGTTATCGAGTAGTCGAGTTGGAACCGTCTTACCCAACACGAGGTAAGTCATTAAGCATGTAGTTGGTATTATTTCAATGGTCATAATGTTTATGTATTGATGCTGAATGGAATGAATAAATATACATATATATATATGCATGTACGTATGTGATGATGAAATTGTTGAATGAAAGAAAAGAGGTAAGATGTACTGAGTTGTTGATCTCGGCACTAAACGTGCGGGTATAACCATTTATGACCATGAGATTGGCGCTAAGTGCGCGGGATTAAATTGTACAGCACTAAGTGTGCGATTTGACTATGTTGCACTAAGTGTGCGAAATGAATATGATGCACTAAGTGTGCGAATTGACCATGTGGCACTAAGTGTGCGAGTTTGACTATGTAGCACTAAGTGTGCGATTTGATTACGTAGCACTAAGTGTGCGAGTTGATTATATAGCACTGAGTGTGCGGACTCAATATACATTCTTGAATCATTATGGACACTATGTGTGCGACACTATTGAGTCGATCTCGGACAGCGGATCGGGTAAGTGTCTTGAGTACATGGCTAATAGGTGCTATGCTTATACTTGGTGTTGAGCTCGGTAAGTTTGAACCTATGTGACAAATATACTTGAAGTCACGTACATAAAATTTATCGTAGGATGGGTGAAAGGCCGTTTAGTCGTTTGATTGTAACGAAAATAAATTGATTTATGAAAATGCTTCAATGTCCTATTGATGAGTATATGGATTGTGAATGCATGAATTGATATGAAATTGAATCGATAGGTTGGAGGAACTATGGTATGGTTCGGTATGGATGGAGTAAATTGTCTCGTTCCATTTTGTTTCCTCTTGTGATAATGTTATTGATGGATGGTAGTGCATTGCTTATGACTTACTGAGTTATAAACTCACTCGGTGTTTCCTTGTCACCCATTATAGGTTGCTTGGACTCATCTATTTTTGCGGGGTCAGGCCGTCATCGAAGTCATCACACCGGATAGCAAGTTTTGGTACTTTCTTCTTAGTTGGCTTAGAAGAACATTTTGGCATGTATAAGCTATTACGTTGTGTTTGAACTTTGGCATGTAAACTTTAAGCCATGCGAAAATGGCACGAATGTTCGATTGAGTTGGATCAAGGGTAGGCATGAAATGGACCTAGTTACTTTCGTAACAGATGCTGGCAGCAGCAGTGTCATGAGATTGAAAAATCACTAAAAATAGTAGGAGTGGAATTAATTGATGAATAAATTATGTAATCGAAGCTCGATGAGTCTGCTTTCATGAGGAAGTAACGAAAAGATCATATGGGCAGTATATTAAGAGATAATCAGATTATTGTGGGACAGGGCCAGAACGGTTTCTGGATTCCCTGCTCCGACTTTGGAAATTCATTACAAATTAACCAGAGATAATTAGGGGTCGTACCATATATGTAAAGATTCCTCTCTTAAGTCTTCGACGGAGTTGGGTGAAATGTTCTTTTTCTCACATTATCCACAGTAGGAACAGATTGACTCTTGAACTCTCTTTATTTCTTAGGGGAAGGGCTTGAAAAATTCCAAGACATACTTCTTTTGCTTGAACTTTCATTATTTACTTTTAATTTCTTCTTTTCGTTCCAATTTGCTTTCATTTTCTGTGAACGCTCAGATAATACAAATCCTTTAATATCCAACGCTCCCACCGTAGCACAAATATTCTTATTCAGTCCCCAATCAAATCTTGAACATATCTTGCCTTCTGAAGCGATTTGCTCCCGAACATATTTACTCAAATTTACAAACTTTCGGTCATATTCAATCAACGACATGCTACCTTGTTTTAAATCCATGAACTCACACTTTTTGCATTTTAAATATAATTTACTTACATATTTCTTTTTGAACTCTACTCAAAAGAAATCCCACGTTACTCTATCTCCTACAACCATCATTGTTAACGTAATCCACCACTCATAAGCATCTTCCTTAAGTAATTAAATAACACACTTCAAACTATCTTCAGCAAAGCAATTCAATTTACTAAACACCCGCTAAATGTTTTCTAGCCAACGTTCAGCTTTGTTCAAGTCATCATTAAACAATCCTCGAAATTCTTCAGCTCCACACTTGTGACACCCCTTACCCGTACCCGAGACCGAGACAAGGTACAAGGCATTACCATACACAAATGGGACACTTCCGAAAAATACGGGCTATAAAATCTCATTTTAATTTAAAGCCGATCAAACAAAATCTTATTGTCCCTATTATGAACCTACGAGGTCCAAATCATACATTAAAAGTGATCCGGGACAAAACCGAGAACTTAAGAAAATTTTGTAAAAATTCCTAGGGTTAAGCCTCAGACGCCTGTGTAGAGGCAATGCACACACTCGTATCTCTTACCCGTGTTGAATTATTGGAATTTATTTTTCATTTCGAGCCTACAGGGGTTTTCACATGTCCGAACACACACTCGTGTCTCTAGCCCGTGTCCCTCACAAGGCCTAGACACGCCCATGTCATCGCCCATGTCCAAAAACTCAGACATTCCATTTATGACATCATCATTCATTTTGAGGCACACAGCCAAGGCACACGCCCGTGTGCTAGGCCGTGTCCTCCACACGGTTGAGACACACAGTCGTGTCTCTGCCCGTATGTTTAAGCCTCACACGCCCGTGTAGAGGCAATGCACACACTCGTATCTCTTACCCATGTTGAATTATTGGAATTTATTTTTCATTCTGAGCCTACAAGGGTTTTCACATGGCCAAACACACACTCGTGTCTCTAGCCCGTGTCTCTCACAAGGACTAGACACGCCCATGTCATCGCCCATGTCCAAAAACTCGGACATTCTGTTTATGACATCATCATTCATTTTTAGGCACACAGCCAAGGCACACGCCCGTGTACTAGGCCGTGTCCTCCACACGGTTGAGACACACAGTCGTGTCTTTGCCCATATGTTTACTACCATACAAACTGACCTAAAATTTTAGGTGCAGTGGACAGACGGCTAGGCAACACGCCTATAGGGGCTGACCGTGTGTCACACATGGCCTAGACACATGCCCGTGTGTCTAGCCGTGTGGACCTTTCTAGGGCTATTTTCCAAGCCTTTGGTCACCCTCTAACAACCATACACACTATAGACTTTAATGGTATTAAACATGGCCTAATTATACTCTTAAACAGCCTTGGCACAACTCATTGCATGTTAACCTCATCTCATCGATTTAGTATATGCTAAATTATCCTTTCCGTATTAGGGATTAACATAGCACATTTTAAACTTTACACTTAGGCCATATTATAACCATATACCAATATGTGCTAGATCCACTCTCAAGTTATTAGGTCTCATTTCATACATCCATCCATGATAACCCTCATTATCATATCTCATGAAACATTTAAACATAAACATGCATCATTAGTAGGTTTACAACCTACATCAATATGAGCCATATCTCATGGCCATATACAAAAGAATAAGTATACCATTTAAGCCCTTACATTGGTTAGCCAAATGACACATATAAAAAATAATCAAAAACCCTATACATGCCATTAAAGAAAATAAAAGTATCTATATACCAAAACAGAACAAGTCGATAGTGTGTTGATTCTCCAATCGTCTTCCAATCTTCACGAGTCCACGAGCTCTGTAAGACAGGGAAAAAGAAGGGGGTAAGCATTTATATGCTTAGTAAGTCCGGATAACTGGAAAGTAAACTTATCGGTTAATTTGTATACAACCATATTAGGCAATGATTCCAACAAGCATGAAATAATTTCCCTATCTCATGCACTCAATCATCAAGTTAGTCTCATAACTATGCATCATATCATTAGTCATAGATGAGATATAATATTTCCATCTCTATTTCTCATGTTAGTCATGTTGAATTTCTTAGAAATCTCGATGGATAGCTTAATTATCGTCAAGTCATATAAGTGATCATCTCAAGTACGCACTCCTGCGAATCTTACATCTTACGGCGAGATTACCAATCCAGGCTAAATCCCCCATAGTAATAACTCATAGAGTAATGTCGGGATTACTAGTCCAGGCTAAATCCCTTTTACCGACAATTGCTCTCATGAGCTCAGATCTAAATTGCCAGTCCAGGCTAAATTCAGTCCTCAATCGGATTACCCGTCCGGGCTAAATCCTTAATGCACCCATATTCTTCAAGAGGCTCGATCACTCAAGGAACACCCATCTGGGCTAGATCCTTTCTATTTTGAGATCATCGGATTACCTGTCCGGGCTAAATCCTTCTCTGCAACTCATGTAGGATCTCAAGTCATGTAAGCCATAATTTAACCATCGGATTCCCCATTTTATTTCAACCGGGAGATTTATCATCTTTTCATTTACACTAACACATTTCATGGATTATCATGCAATAAATATCTAAATTTTCATACATTCAAGGACATGCATTATAAGTATATTAAGAGTTTACTTCGGGTTATACAAACTTACCTAGTAGTCGTTTCGGATTTGTGTCTCGGTTATTCTGAAACCTTTTGTTTTTCACGGTCGACCTATGGAATTGGTTCCTCAAGGTCTATATTAAGAAAATTCGATTATTAATACATCACATTATTCTATTTAGGCCTAAAACTCACCCCTGGCAAAATGACCATTTTGCCCCTAACCTTTCACAATATTTACAATTTAGTCCTAAGTCTCGTATAATGAAATGCATGTAATTCCTTGGCTACCCAAGCCTAGCTGAATGTTTTTCACAGTTATAGTAGCCCATGGTTTTTTCTTCATTCTATATTTTTCTACCCAATTTCACAACTTTTACAATTTAGTCCATTAAGCCATTTTCATGAAAAACCACTTAGTAAAAGTTGTTTACCATCCCTTAAACTCTCATATTCCTTCATAAATCATCAGAAAACAATCTCATGCATGGGTATTTTCTAAACATGAACCCTAGCATGAGATATAGTCAGAAATAGAAAGAGCATGTTACGAGGATCTAAAAAATACGAAGAGCATTAAAAAGGGGCTAAGAAGCACTTACTATTGAGCTTGAAATGTTGAAAACCCTAGCTATGGAGAGCATGCAAATTTCTGCAGCATGGAGAAGATGAATGACATGATTTTGACTTATTTTTCCCTTTTTATTCTTTAATTAACCAAATGACCAAAATGCCCTTCCTTACTAAACTTTCATAATTTTCCATGCATGCCCATTTTTGTCCAAAATTTTAAAAATGGGGTAAATTACTCTTTAGGGTCCTCTAATTAATATTACAAAGAAATTTCATACAAATTGCTTCTAGAACCCAAGTTTTTCTATTTATTCAAATTGGTCCCTAATTTCCAATTGGACACCTTACACATAGGATTTCTTCATGAAACTTTAACACATACTTATTCTCATATCCTAGACCTCATAATGATAGTAAAATAATTATTTTAACGTTGGATTTGTGTTCCCAAAACTACTATTCCTACTAGGCCCTAATTCGGGATGTTACACTTCTCCCCATTAGGGGCTTTCATCCTAGAAAGTCTTACTAGAAAATAGGTTCGGATATTGACTTCTCATTGTTTTTTCGGGCTCCCATGTAGCCTCTTCCACTCCGTGTCGATGCCATAAAACTTTTACTAAGGCTATATTCTTGTTCCTTAACTATTTGACTTCTCGAGCCAAAATGTTAACTGGTTCTTCACCATAGGTTATGTCTGGTCTAATCCCAACCTCCATTGGTGAAATCACATGAGAGGGGTCCGATCTATATCTACACAACATAGACAAATGGAATACATAGTGAATCTTTTCAAATTTGGATGGTAGTGTTAAGCGGTAGGCTAATAGTCTAACTTTCTCAGTAATCTCGTATGGTCCAATAAACCTTAGACTCAATTTGCCTTTCAACCAAATCTCAAGACCTTTTTCCATGGAGATACTTTCAAGAACACTTTATCTCTAACTTGAAATTTAATCTCTTTTCTCTTCAAATTAGCATATAACCTTTTCCTATCTAATGCCACTTTCAAACAGTCCCGTATCACTTTAACCTTTTCTTCAGTTTCCTTGACTAAATCAACTCCATGAATCTGACTTTACTTGAGCTCTGTCTAGTACAATGGTGTTTGACACTTTCGGCTATACAATGCCTCATAAGGTGACATTTTTAAACTCGTCTGGAAACCGTTGTTGTAAGCGAATTCCACCAATGGTAAGTATTTTTCCCAACTACCCTAAAATTTAAGAACAAAGTATCGTAACATGTCCTCGAGAGTATGAATCGTCCGCTCTGACTGACCATCAGTCTATGGGTGGAATGTCGTACTAAAACTCAACTTTGTACCCAAGACTTCTTGTAGTTTCTTCCAAAATCTCAAAGTGAATCTCGGGTCCCTATATAAAATAATCAATAATGGTACCCCGTGTAATCTCACAATCTCACACACATACAAGTCGGCCAACTTGTCAAGTGAGTAGTTAGTTCGTACCAGAATAAAGTGAGCCGACTTTGTTAGCCTATCAACCACAACCCAAACAGCATCTTTCTTTTTCGGGGTCAACGATAATCCCGTCACAAAATCCATAGTAATCCTATCCCATTTCAGCTCGGGGACCATCACAGGCTGTAACAAACCTGAAGGTACTTGGTGTTCAGCTTTAACTTGCTGACGTATGAAGCATTTCGATACAAATTCAGAAATGTCTCTTTTCATGCCATTCCACCAGTATATTTTCTTCAAATCGTTGTACATCTTGGTATTTCTGGGATGAATAGACAAACGACTATCATGTGCCTCTTGCAAAATTTTTCGAATAAGCTCGTCATCTCTCGGTGCACATATCCTATCACTAAACATCAAGCAACCGTCAGAACCAATCTAAAAATCCGATTCAGTGCCCAACTCGCATTGAGCTCTCTTGGCTTGCAAGTCACTATCATTGATCTGAGCATCACAAATTTCTTGTAGAAATGTTAGTCTGGCTCTTAATTCGGCCAAAATAGAACCATCATCCAACAAGGTCAATTGCGTGCTCAGAGCTCTCAAATCAAACAAGGATTTTCTATTCAGTGCATCGGCGACCACATTCACCTGTCCTGGGTGGTAATCAATGATCAACTCATAATCTTTAATCAACTTTAACCATATCCGTTGTTCAGATTCAATTTCTTTTGACTCATCAAGTACTTTAAACTCTTGTGATCAGTGAATACACAACATGTTTCACTATACAAATGGTGTCTCCAAATCTTGAGGGAAAATACAATGGCTATTAGCTCCAAGTCATGTGTTGGATAATTTTTCTTGTCTGGGTTCAATTGCCTCAAAACATAGGCTGTCACTTTACCTTCTTGCATCAGTATGCTGCCCAGTCCATTCAAGGACGCATCACTACAAACCACAAATTCTTTTCCCAACTTAGATTGTACTAGTACTAGAGCTTTGGCCAGCAATGTCTTCAATCTCTCAAAACTTTGTTGACACTTCTCTGACCATTCAAACTTAACGTCTTTTTACAGCAACCTCATTAAAGGAGTGGCAATCAATGAAAATCCTTTTAAAAAGCTTCGTTAGTAGCCGAACAAGCCCAAAAAGCTTCTAACCTCAATTACGTTCTTCGGCGGCTTCCACTCGACAATAGCAAATATCTTATTCAGATCAAATCAGATGCCATCACCCAAAACAATGTGACCCAAAAATCCTACCTCTCAAAGCCAAAACCCATTTTTGCTAAACTTAACATACAATTTCTTGTCTCGCAATGTCTATAAAATAGTCCTCAGTTATTCAGCATGCTCGGACTTATTACAGGAATAGATCAAAATATTGTCAATGAATACCACAACAAACTTGTCCAAGTATGGTCGGAAAACACGATTCATTAATCAATAAATGCAACTGGGGCGTTCGTTAAATCAAAAGCCATGACCAGGAACTTGAAATGACCATACCTCTTCCTGAAAACAGTCTTAGCCACATCCGAATCTTTAACTCACAACTGGTAGTAACCGGATCTCAAATCTATTTTTGAAAATACAGATGCTCTTTTCAATTGATCAAACAGATCATCAATCTTCAGCAACGGGTACTTGTTATTGATAGTTACCTTGTTAAATTGTCGGTAGTCTATACATAGCCTCATCGAACCTTCTTTCTTCTTTACAAATAATACTGGAGCACCCTAAGGCGAAGAGCTAGGTCTTGGAAAACTTTTATCCAACAGTTCTTGCAACTGTGCTTTTAACTCTTTCAATTCAATTGGCGCCATCCTATACGGAGCAATAGAGATAGGAGCTGTCCCAGGTACCAGCTCAATACCAAACTCTACTTCTCTAACAGGAGGTAATCTGGGTAGCTCTTCTAGAAACACATTCGGATACTCGCATACTATCGGTACCGATTCCAACTTCAACTCAGATTCTCTAATATTCAACACGAAAGCAAGGTAGGCTTCATATCTTTTTCTCATATACCTTTGAGCCATCATTTAGGTAATCACAATCGGCGAAATATCCAACTCATTTGAATCAATTCGGAGAATCTCACCATTTGAACATTTCAATTCGATATACTTGCAACCACAATTTGCAATCACATATGCACAGCCAACCAGTCCATGCCAAGTATTACATCAAACTCATCAAATGGAAATAACAAAAGGTTAGCCGAAAAACTATGACCTTGAATCGTCAAAGGACAATTCTTACAAACTTTATCAACTAGGACTGACTTGCCTAAAGGGTTTGACACCTTAATCACAAATTTCGTAGGTTCTACAAACATATCCATGCTAGACACCAAATTCATGCAAATGTACGAATGGGTTGACCCTGGATCAATTAAGGCAATGGCACGAGTATCATAGATAGAAAATGTTCCCGTGATGACATCGGGAGTGGGGGCTTCCTCTCGAGCACGTATTGCATAAGTTATTACTGAGGCTCGAGCCTCTGATTTTACAGTAGCATCCTTAGCAACATTTCGACTGCCACTTGCAGTCCAAGATGTCTCGGGGGTTTACCTCGAGAAATAAGAGCATTCGACTACGGGGCTAATTCAACCTCTTTATTAGCTCGCTTCTGGAATCTCTGAGAAAGTGGTCAAGAGACCCACATCTAAAACATACTCCACTCTTCATTTGGCACTCTCCGAAGTGAAATTTGTCGCAGCTTTTATACTTTGGCGTTTGATCATCAATGCATCCCACACTAGTTACCATAGGGGAAGAAGACTTCGGGTTATGTCATTTGGAGCTTCTTGCTCTACCCGAATATCTGACTGATGAAGTGGAACGTTCTTGATGACTTCTCGATTTCTTTGTGGGGAAGGAGTGTGCTCTGTCGCTAGACCTCTTACTCGAAACTCGAGCTTTTATCTTGGCTTGCATTCTTTCATTATTTAGTTCTTCGAACTTCTTGGCTTGATCAACTAATGCGGCAAATTCTCGTATTTCCAGGATCCCAATTAGCAACTTAATTTCCTCATTTAGGCCTTCCTTGAAGCGCTTACACATTTCTACCTATGATTGGATTCTGTTGCATACTGACTTAGGCTTACGAATTCTCTTTTATATTCTAATATGGTCTTATTTCCTTGTTTGAGTTCCAAGAACTCCTTCCTCTTCGAGTCTAAAAACTTTTGACTGATGTATTTCTTTTTAAACTTAGCTTGGAAGAACTCCCATGTAATGTCTTCCTTCGGTACCATAGAGGATACCGTCCTCCACCAGTGGTATGCAGTATCTTTCAGAAGAGATACAACACACTTCAAGCATTTCTTAGGCGTACATGACAATTCATCCAAAACTCGTACAGTGTTTTTGAGACAGAATTCAGGTCATACCGCATCATCCTCGACCTTAGCCCTAAACTCTTCAGCCCATATTTCCTAAGTTTATCTACTGGGGCCTTACCAATTCTCGCTAGTTCAACAACCCTTGGTACTTCATTAATTCGGTTAGCAGGTGGAGGTGGATGTGGTATTTCAGGGCAGTTTCTCAAGTATTCCCCGAACCACTCATCTATCATATCGAAAAAGGTTGCTCTCACCTCTTCCCGGCCTTCAGACATAGGCCTTCTACTGCTACTAGAAAAAGCTTACTGTACAGAAGTTGGAACATAGCTCTCGACTCCCTCGGACTAATTCCGGGTTTGATTGGAAGATATTTACTATATTCAAATACAATTAAATAGGTTAGGAGATGCCACACTATCATAACTTATATAATGGCATGTATAGCTAGACCCGAGACATGCTATGTTAGTCAAAGAATTGACTAAATCGTAGCTCTGATACCACTAAATATAACACCCCTTACCCGTACCCGAGATCGGGACAAGGTATGAGGCATTACCATACACAAACGGGACACTTACGAAAAATACGGGCTATAAAATTTCATTTCAATTTAAAATTGATCAAACAAAATCTTATTGTCCCTATTATGGACCTACGAAGTCCAAATCATACATTAAAAGTGATCCGAGACAAAACTGAGAACTTAAGAAAATTTTGTAAAAATTCCTAGGGTTAAGCCTCACATGCCCGTGTGGAGGCAATGCACACGCCCATGTGCTTGGGAACACGCCCGTGTCTCTTACCTGTGTTGAATTATTGGAATTTATTTTTCATTTCAAACCTACAGGGGTTTTCACATGGCTGAACACACGCCTATGTCTCTGGCCCATGTCCCTCATACGGCCTAGACACGCCCGTGTCTAAAAACTCAGACATTCTGTTTATGATGTCATCATTCATTTTGAGGCACACGGCCAAGGCACATGCACGTGTGTTAGGCTGTGTCCTCTGCACGGTTGAGACACACGGCCATGTCTCTACCTGTATGTTTACTACCATACAAACTGACCTAAAATTTAAGGTACAGGGGACACACGGCCAGGCAACACGCCCATAAGGGCTGACCGTGTGTCACTCACGACCTAGACACATGTCCCTGTGTCTACCCGTATGGACCTTTTTAGGGCTATTTTCCAATCCTTTTGTAACACCGCTCACCCATATCCATTGCTGGGATAGGGTTCAAGGCATTACCGGACTTAACCTACAAAAACATACAAAACTGGGTCACCAATTTTTGCCCAAAATTAAAACTTTTCAAACACATGCGTACCTTCCCTTATATAGGCCTTTGAGGCCTAAAACATACATCGGGGCGGTTCGGGACAAAACCAAGAACATTCAATAAGCTTTGGGCAACTTAATAAATTCTCTTTTTTAGTGAGTCACATGCCCGTGTGGGTAGGGTCGTGTGCTCACACACGCCCGTGTCCTCAACCCGTGTAACTCACTGTTCATGACGTTAGCATGGATTTAGGGGCACACGGCCAAGACACACACCCATGTGCCTAGCTCGTGCTCAAAACTAACTTAAAATTATAGGTGCAGGGGACAAACGGCCATACCACACGCCCATGGAGTGATCCGTGTGTCACACACGGCCTAGCCACCCGTCCATGTGTCTACCCGTGTGGACCTTGTAGAGCTATTTTCCAAGCCTTTGGTCACCCTCTATCAACCAATCACACTTATAGGCTATCTTAATACATAATAAGGCAGATTATACACTTACATATAACCTTGATAAACCTCATTGCATGTAAACCTCATATCATCAATTTTATACATGCTAGGTTAATTCCTTCTTCGTATTAAGGGTTTCCATGTCTCATTGACACATTTAAGATTGGCTCATTCTTATAACTCATTGCCAATTATAGTCAAACCATCCCATGTAAACGTAAACATGCATAGATTTGTAGGTCATAACCTATTTCAAAATGAGCCAATTCCCATAGCCATATACAAATAGATGTGTATATCTTTACATGTCTTCATTATGGCTAATCAAATGCAATATGTAACAAAATAAACCAAGAGCCCTATACATGCCATTGAACAAAATAAAAGTGCCTATATACCAAAGCTGGACTAGTTGATAGTATGTTGACTCTCCAACCGTCTTCCAATCTTTACAAGTCCTCGAGCTCTGTAAGACAGGGAAAAGAGAGGGGTAAGCACTTACATACTTAGCAAGCCCAAATAACTGGAAAGTAAACTTACCTATTAATTAGCATACAACCATATTAAGCAAATAAACCAACAAGAATGAAATAGTTTCCCTATCACATGCATTCAATCAACAAGTTAGTAACAATAATAATGCACCATGTAATTTGTCTTAGATGAGCTCATCATTCATCATTTTATTTATATATATCATATTAGTTTCATTGAGTTTCTAGGAAATCTTGATGGATTATCCATTATCCGTCAAGACATAAGAATGATCATTTCAGTATGCACTCCCACGAATCTCACATCTTACGGCGAGATTACCAGTCCAGGCTAAATCCCCCGCATCGTAAACTCATAAAGTGAAGTCAGGATGACCAGTCCAGGCTAAATCCCTTATAGCGACAAACACCCTTAATAAGCTTGGATCTAAATTACCAGTCCAGCCTAAATTCAGACCCTAATTAGATTACCCGTCCGGGCTAAATCCACAATGCACACATATTCTTCGGGAGGCTCGATCCCTCAAGAAACACCCATCTGGGCTAGATCCTTTTTATATTTGAGATCAATGGATTACCCGTCTGGGCTAAATCTTTTCTACGACACATGTAGGGTCTCAAGTCATGTAAGCCATGGTTATCCATCAGATTTCCTTTTCAACCTCAACCGGGACATTTATCAACATGTCATTATTAAGGATGTATTTCACAGATTTTCATGCCATCATCAAATACAATTACCATACATTCATAAATCATTCAATTAAGCATACTATGAGTTTGCTTTAAGTTATTTGAACTTACCTGGTACTCGTCTCGGTATCGTGTTTCGGTTATTCTGAAACCTTTCGTTTTCCTCGATCAGTCTATGAAATTTGTTCCCCGGGGTCTATAACAATAAAAATAAATCATTAACACCTCACATTGTACTTTTTGAGCCTAAATTTCAGCCCTGGTCCAAATAACCGTTTTGCCCCTAACATTTCACATTTTTTACGATTTAGTCCCTAGGCTCGTATAATGGAATGCATGCAATTTCTACATTACCCAAGCCTAGCTGAATGTTCTTTCCTCTTATGGAAGCCCATATTTTTCCATTATTTCACATTTCTACCTCACATTTTACACCTTTTGCAAAAGGTGCTTTTTAGGGGTTTTTCATGAAAATCACCTAGGAAAAGATGTTTAACACACATCCAACTTCCATATTCCTCCATAAACCATCAAAATACAAGTAACTCATGCATGGGTAAATTTCTAAACATGAATCCTAGCATGAAATATGGGTAGAAATAGAGAGAGTAAGCTACTGGGATTTCAAAAATACGAAGAACATTAAAAACGGGGCTTGGGAGCACTTACTATTGAGCTTGAAAATGTTGAAAACCCTAGCTATGGTGACTTGAGAATTTCGGCTGGACAAGGAAGAAGAATGGTTGATTTTTTTCCTTCTTTTACCCATTTTATTTCATTAAATTTCCAAATGACCAAAATGCCCTTAAGCCCTTTCTTTAAAATTTCATCCATACAAGCCCATTTTTGTCCAAAAACTTAGAAATTGGGAAAATTGCTCCTCAAGACCTTCTAATTAATATTCTAAAGCAATTTCATACAAATTGCTTCTAAAGCCCAAGTTTTGGAATTTATTTAATTTGGTCCCTAATGTCGAATTGGACACCTCACTCAAAGAATTCCTTCATGAAACTTTAACACATATATATTGTCATATTCTAAAACTCATAATAATCATAAAATAAATATTTTGATGTAGGATTTGTGGTCTCAAAACCATTGTTCTGACTAGGCCCTATTTCGGGATGTTACATTTCTCTCCCCTTAGGGACTTTCATCCTCGAAAGTCTTACTAGTAAACAGGTGTGGATATTGGCTTCTCATGGTTTCTTCCTGTTCCCATGTTGCTTCTTCTACACCGTGTCGATGCCATAAAATCTTTACCAAAGCCATATCTTTATTTCTCAACTGTTTAATCTCGCGAGCTAAGATCTTGATCGGTTCCTCGCCATAAGTCATATCCGGTCTAATCTCAATCTCTACCAGTGAAATCACATGAAAGGGGTCTGATCGATATAGCCTTAACATGGATACATGAAACACGTCGTGAATCTTTTCCAATTAGGGTGGCAATGCCAATCGATAGGCTAATGGTCCAACTCTTTTAGTGATCTCGTATGGTCATATAAATCGCGGACTCAGTTTGCCTTTCTGGCCAAATCTCAATACTTTTTTCCACGGAGTTACTTTCAAGAATACTCGATCTCCAACTTGGAACTCAATCTCTTTTCTTTTCAAATCAGCATATGACTTTGCCTATCTGATACCGCTTTTAAACAGTCTCGTAACACTTTAAATTTTTCTTCAATTTGTTTGATCAGTTCAACCCCGTGAATCTGACTTTCCTTGAGTTTTGTCCAATACAATGGAGTTCGGTACTTTCTTCCATACAAGGCCTCATAAGGTGCCATCTTCAAACTCATTTGAAAACTATTGTTGTAGGCAAATTCTACCAATGGTAAATATTTTTCCTAGCTACCCTAAAATTCGAGGATGCAACATCGCTACATATCCTCAAGGATCTGAATCGTCCGCTCAGATTGACCATCGGTCTACGGGTGAAAAGCTGTACTAAAGCTTAACTTTGTACCCAAGGCTTCTTGTAACTTCTTCCAAAATCTCGAAGTGAATCTCGGGTCTCTGTCTAAAATAATCGATAGCGGTACTCCATGTAATCTCACAATTTTAGATATATACAAGTCGGCCAATCTATCAAGAGAGTAATCTATTCTTACCGGAATGAAATGAGCCGAATTTGTCAACTTATCCACCACAACCCATATAACATCTTTCTTTTTCGGGGTCAATGGAAAACCTATCACGAAATCCACAGTAACTTTGTCCCACTTCCATTCGGGGACCATCACAGGCTGTAACAAACCTGAAGGTACTTGATGTTCAGCTTTGACTTGCTGACATATCAAGCATTTCAATACAAATTCAGAAATGTTTCTTTTCATGCCGTTCCACCAATACATTTTCTTCAAATCATTGTACATCTTGGTACTTCTTGGATGAATAGACAAATGGCTATCATGTGCTTCTTGCAAGATTTTTTGAATAAGCTCATCATCTTTGGGTACACAAAATCAGGACCGATCCAAAAATCTGATTTAATGCCCGACTCATATTGAATTCTTTTAGCTTGTAAGTCGCTGTCATTAGTTTGAGCATCATAAATTTCCTGCAGAAATGTCGGCCTAGCTTCTAGCTCTACCGAAATTGAACCATCATCAAGCAACGTCAATCAAGCGTCCATGGCTCTTAGTGCAAACAAGGATTTTCTACTTAACGCATCGGTGACTACATTCGCCTTTCCCAAGTGATAGTCAATGATCGGCTCATAATCTTTAATTAATTCTAACCATCTCTGCTGTCTCAGATTCAATTCTTTTTGAGTCATCAAATACTTCAAACTCTTGTGGTCAGTAAATATACAACAATTCTCACCATATAAATAATGCCTCCAAAGTTTCAAGGCAAAAACAATGGCGGCAAGCTCTAGATCATGCGTCGGATAGTTCTTCTCGTATGGCTTCAACTACCGTGAAGCATAAGCTAACACCTTGCCATCTTGCATAAGTACACAACCCAATCCGTTTAAGGATGCATCACTGTAGGCCACAAACTCTTTTCCCGGCTCAGGTAACACTAAAACAGGAGCTTCAGTCAGTAATGTCTTTAATCTCTTGAAACTCTATTGACACTTTTCTGTCCATTCAAACTTAACGTCTTTCTGTAGCAACCTTGTCATTGGATTCGCTATCATGGAGAATCCTTTCACAAATCTTCGGTAGGAACCGGCTAAACCCAAAAAGCTTCTAACCTCGGTTACATTTTTAGGCGGTTTCTATTCAATAATGGCAGAGATCTTACTTGGATCAACTCGGATGCCTTCACCTAAAACAATATGACCCAAAAACCCAACTTCTTGGAGCCAAAACTCACTCTTACTAAACTTAGCAGACAGTTATTTTTCCCGTAAGGTCTGCAACATAGTTCTCAAATGCTTCGTATGCTCTGTCTCATCTTTGGAATAAATCAAAATGTCTTCAATGAACACAACGACGAACTTATCCAAGTATGGTCGAAAGATTCTATTCATTAGGTTCATGAATACAGCCGGTGCATTTGTTAACCCAAATGGCATGACAAGAAATTCATAGTAGCCAATTCCTTAACTCGTAATTGATAGTAGCCGTACCTCAAGTCAATTCTAAAGAACATAGTGGCTCCTCCCAACTTGTCAAACAAGTCATCGATCCTTGGCAAAGAATACTTATTCTTGATAGTTACCTTGTTCAACTACCGATAATCTATACATAGCCTCAATGAACCATCTTTTTTCTTTACAAACAATACGGGAGCACCCTAAGGTGAAAAGCTTGGCCTTGCAAAACCTTTATCCGTCAGCTCTTGCAATTGTGCTTTTAACTCTTTCAGCTCGGTTGGCGCTATCTTGTACAGAGCAATAGAAATGGGAGCTGTTCTTGGCATCAATTCAATACCAAACTCTATCTCTCTTTCAGGAGGTAATCCAGGTAATTCTTCTGGGAACACGTCTGGATATTCACATACTATTGGCACAGACTCAATCTTCAACTCTGTTTCCTTAGTGTTCAATACAAAAGCAAGGTAGGCTTCCTACCCTTTTCTCATATGTCTCTGAGCAACCATCGCTGTGACTACAACCGGTGGCGTACCCAATTCTCTTGCATCAACCTGCAAAATCTCACTATATGGGCATTTTAATTCAATATACTTGCTACCACAGTTGAAAACTACATCATGCAGGGTTAACCAATCCATACCAAGTATTACATCAAACTCATCAAATGGTAACAACATAAGGTTAGCTGGAAAGCATTGACCATGAATCGTCAAATGACAATTCTTACAGACTTTATCAATCAGGACTGATTTGCCTAATGTGTTCGACACTCTAATAATAAATTCCATAGGTTCAATGGGTATGTTCATACTAGACACCAATCTCATGCAAATGTATTAATGCATCGACCTCGGATCAATTAAGGCAACAACACATGTATTAAAAAGAGAAAAAGTACCCATAATAACATCAGGAGCAGAGGCTTCCTCTCGAGCACGTATTACATATGTTCTTGTCGGGGCTCAAGCCTCTAATTCTACAGTGTCTTTAGCCGCAGCTTGATTGCCACTAGCACTTTCAGGATATCTAAGAGATCTACCTCGTGCAATGGGAGCACTCGACTTCGGGGCTACTTCCACTTCTTTTTCACTCCACTCTAGGCAGTCCCTGAGGAAGTGGCCAAGAAAACCACATCTGAAACATGCACCACTCTTCATTCGGCACTCTCGAGAGTGAAATTTGTTGTAGCTTTTACACTTTGGCTTTTGGTCATCTACGCTCCCCACACTAGTCACCATTGGGGAGGAAGACTTCTGATTACATCGTTTGGAGCCTCTCGTTCTACCCGAATATCCTACCGATAAAGTGGAGTGTTAACGTTGGATCCTTGATTTCTTTGTAGGAAACAAGATCATCTTACCACTAAATCTCTTGCCTGAAACTCAAGCCTCTCTCTTTGCTTACTTTCTTTCATTATTGAGCTCATCGACCTTCTTGGCCCGATCTGCTAATGAGGTGAACCCCGTATCTCAAGAATCCCAATTAATAGCTTAATTTCCTCATTCAAACCTTCCTCAAAACATTTGCACATTTCTGACTCAGTTTGAACCCATTCAGTGGCATACTGACTTAGCCTTACAAACTCGCTTTCGTATTCTATTACAGT
Source organism: Gossypium hirsutum (assembly GCF_007990345.1). Taxonomy (NCBI): domain Eukaryota; kingdom Viridiplantae; phylum Streptophyta; class Magnoliopsida; order Malvales; family Malvaceae; genus Gossypium; species Gossypium hirsutum. The sequence goes on along the minus strand of NC_053429.1, from coordinate 106,437,100 downwards.
ATTATTTTCTTGCTTAAGTTCCAGGAACTTCTTTCGTTTCGAGTCTAAGAACCTTTGACTGATGTATTTCTTCTTAAACTCTGCTTGGATAAATTCCCAAGTGATGTTTTCCTTTGGCACCATGGAAGATACAATCTTCCACTAGTGGTATGCAGTATCCTTCAGAAAAGACACGGCACACTTTAAGCACTCCTCAGGTGTGCACAATAATTCATCTAATACCTGAGTAGTATTCTCGAGCTAGAACTCGGCTTTTTCAGCATCATTGTCGATTTTAGCTCTAAATTCCTCAGCCCCATACTTTCTAAGCTTATCTACAGGGGCCTTACCAATTCTTATAGGTGCCATACCTCGTGGCAAAACCTCATCAGGTTGGTTAGGGGGCGGGGGAGGTCGTGGTATGTTGGGACGATTCCTTAAATAATCCCAAAACCATTCATCCATCATGTCAAAGAAGGTGGCTCTGGCCTCTTCCCGACCTTCAAACGTAAGCCTTCTACTGCTACTAGAAATAGCTTGTTGTATAGAAGCTGGAGCATGGCTCTCGGCTCCCTCGGACTCATCTTGAGCTTGATTGGAAGATATTTACTATATTCAAAAACAATTTAAACAGTTAAGAGATGTCACACTATCAATGTTCAAATAATGGCATGTATAGTGATACTCAATATGTTCTACTGTAGTCCTAAAACTGACTAAACTGTAGCTCTGATACCACTAAATATAAAACCCCTCACCTATATCCAATGCCGAGATAGGGTTCGAGGTGTTACTGGACTTAAACCTTCTCCAACATACAAAACTGGGTTACCAAAATTTGCCCAAAATTAAAACATTTCAAACACATGCGTACCATCCCTTATATAGGCCTTCGAGGCCTAAAACATACATTGAGGTGGTTCGGGAAAAAACCAAGAACATTCAATAAGCTTTGGGCAACTTAATAAATTCTCTTACTTTAGTGAGTCACACGCTCGCGTGGGTGGGGCCGTGTGGTCACACACGTCCGTGTAGCTTGGGACACGCCCGTGTGTCTAGCTTGTGTTTCAAATTGACTTAAAATTTTAAGTGCAGGGGACACACGACCATACCACACACCCATGGGGGTGATCCGTGTGTCACACACGGCCTAGACACATGCCCGTGGGTCTACCCGTTTGGACCTTGTAGGGCTATTTTCCAAGCCTTTGGTCACCCTTTATCAACCAATCACACTTATAGGTTATCTTAATACATAATAAGGCCAGATTATACACTTACATATAACCTTGATAAACCTAATTGCATGTAAACCTCATATCATCGGCTTTATACATGTTAGGTTAATTCCCGCTTTGTATTAAGGGTTTCCATGTCTCATTGACACATTTAAGATTGGCTCATTCTTATAACTCATTGCCAATTATAGTCAAACCATGTCATGTAAACATAAACATGCATAGATTTGTAGGTCATATCCTACTTCAAAATGAGCCAATTCCCATGGCCATATCTAAATAGATGTGTATATCTTTACATGTCTTTATTATGGCTAATCAAAATAAATATGTAACAAAATAAACCAAGAGCCCTATACATGCCATTGAACAAAATAAAAGTGCTTATAAACCAAAGCTAGACTAGTTGATAATATGTTGACTCTCCAACCGTCTTCCAATCTTTACGAGTCCTCGAGCTCTGTAAGATAGGGAAAAAAGAGAGGTAAGCATTTGCATGCTTAGCAAGCCCGAATAACTGGAAAGTAAACTTACCGATTAATTAGCTTACAACCATATTAAGCAAATAAACCAACAAGAATGAAATAGTTTCCCTATCACATGCATTCAATCAATAAGTTAGTTACAATAATAATGCACCATGTAATTTGTCTTAGATGAGCTCATCATTTATCATTTCATTTATATACATCATATTAATCCGTTGAGTTTCTAGGAAATCTCGATGGATTATCCATTATCCGTCAAGTCATAAGAATGATCATTTCAATATGCACTCCCGCGAATCTTACATCTTACGGCGGGATAACCAGTCCAGGCTAAATCCCCCGTATCGTAAACTCATAAGGTGAAGTCGGGATTACCAGTCCAAGCTAAATCCCTTATAGTGACAAGCACCCTTAATGAGCTAGGATCTGAATTACCAATCCAGGCTAAATTTAGACCCTAATCGGATTACCCGTCCGGGCTAAATCCACAATGCACACATATTCTTCGGGAGGCTAGATCACTCAAGGAACACCTGTCCGGGCTAGATCCTTTTTATATTTGAGATCAACAGATTAACCGTTCGGGCTAAATCCTTTCTACGACACATGCAGGATCTCAAGTCATGTAAGCCATGGTTTATCCATTAGATTTCCTTTTCAACCTTAATCGGGACATTGATCAACATGTCATTATTAAGGATGTATTTCATATATTTTCATGTCATCATCAAATGCAATTACCATACATTCATAAATCATGCAATTAAGCATACTATGAGTTTACTTTAAGTTATTCGAACTTACCTGGTACTCGTCTCGGTATCGTGTTTCGGTTATTCAGAAACCTTTCGTTTTCCTCGATTAGCCTCCGAAATTTGTTCCTCGGAGTTTATAACAATAAAAATAAATCAATAACACCTCACATTGTACTTTTTGAGCCTAAATTTTAGCCCCGGTCCAAATAACCGTTTTGCCCCTAACCTTTCACATTTTTGCGATTTAGTCCCTAGGCTCGAATAATGGAATGCATGCAATTTCTATATTACCCAAGCCTAGCCGAATGTTCTTTCCTTTATGGCAGTCCACATTTTTCCATTATTTCACATTTCTACCTCACATTTTACGCCTTTTGCAAAATGGTCCTTTTTAGGGGTTTTTCATGAAAATCACATAGGAAAAGATGTTTACCAGACATCCAACTTCCATATTCCTCCATAAACCATCAAAATACAAGTAACTCATGCATGGGTAAATTTCTAAACATGAACCCTAGCATGAAATATGGGTAGAAATAGAGAGAGTAAGCTATTGAGATTTAAAAATACGAAGAACATTAAAAACGGGGCTTGGGAGCACTTACTATTGAGCTTGAAAATGTTGAAAATCCTAGCTATGGTGACTTGAGAATTTCGGCTAGACAAGGAAGAAGAATGGCTGATTTATGCCTTCTTTTACCCATTTTATTTCATTAAATTGCCAAATGGCCAAAATGCCCTTAAGCCCTTTCTTTAAAATTTCATCCATACAAGCCAATTTTTGTCCAAAAACTTAGAAATTGTCAAATTGCTCCTCAAGACCTTCTAATTATTATTCTAAAGCAATTTCATACAAATTGCTTCTAAAAACCATTTTTTTCAATTTCTTCAATTTGGTCCCTAATGTCCAATTGGACACCTTACTCAAAGAATTCCTTCATGAAACTTTAACACATGCATATTCTCATATTCTAGACCTCATAATAATCATAAAATAAATATTTTGATATGGGATTTGTGGTACGAAAACCACTGTTCTGACTAGGCCCTATTTCGGGATGTTACATCTTTGGTCACCTTCTAACAACCATACACACTATAGACTTTAATGGTATCTAACATGACCTAATTATACTCTTAAATAGCCTTGGCATAACTCATTGCGTGTTAACCTCATCTCATCGGTTTAGTACATGCTAAATTATCATTTTCGTATTAGGGATTAACATAGCACATTTTACGCTTTACACTTAGGCCATATTATAACCATATACCAATATATGCTAGATCCACTCTCAAGTTATTAGGTCCCATTTCATACATCCATCCATGATAACCCTCATTATCATATCTCATGAAACATTTAAACATAAACATGCATCATTAGTAGGTTTACAACCTACATCAATATGAGCCATATCTCATGGCCATATACAAAAGAATAAGTATACCATTTAAGCCCTTACATTGGCTAGCCAAATGACACATATAACAAAATAATCAAAAACCCTATACATGCCATTAAACAAAATAAAAGTATCTATATACCAAAACGGAACAAGTCGATAGTGTGTTGATTCTCCAATCGTCATATAATCTTCACGAGTCCACGGACTCTGTAAGACAGGGAAAAAGAAGGGGGTAAGCATTTATATGCTTAGTAAGTCCGAATAACTGGAAAGTAAACTTACCGGTTAATTTGCATACAACCATATTAGGCAGTGATTCCAACAAGCATGAAATAATTTCCCTATCTCACACACTCAATCATCAAGTTAGTCTCATAACTATGCATCATATCATTAGTCATAGATGAGCTCCTCAATTTAATATTTCCATCTCTATTTCTCATGTTAGTCCCATTGAATTTCTCGAAAATCTCAATGGATAGCTCAATTACCGTTAAGACATACAAGTGATCATCTCAAGTACGCACTCCTGTAAACCTTACATCTTACGGTGGGATTACCAATCCAGGCAAAATCCCCTATAGTAATAACTCATAGAGCAATGTCGGGATTACCAGTCCAGGCTAAATTCCTTTTAACGACAATTGCTCTCATGAGCTCAAATCTGAATTGCCAGTCCAGGCTAAATTCAGTCCTGAATCGGATTACCCGTCTGGGCTAAATCCTTAATGCACTCATATTCTTCAGGAGGTTCGATCATACAAGAGACACCTGTCCGGGCTAGGTCTTTTCTATTTTGAGATCATCGGATTACCCGTCCAGGCTAAATCCTTCTCTGCAACTCATGTAGGATCTCAAGTCATGTAAGCCATAATTTAACCATCAGATTCCCCTTTTTATTTCAACCGGGACATTTATCATCTTTTCATTTACACTAGCACATTTCATGGATTATCATGCAATAAATATCTAAATTTTCATACATTCAAGAACATGCATTATAAGTATATTAAGAGTTTACTTCGGGTTATACGAACTTACCTGGTAGTCGTTTCGAATTCGTGCCTCAGTTATTCTGAAACCTTTCGTTTTCCACAGTCGACCACCAAAATTGGTTCCTCGTGGTATATATTATTAAAATTTGATTATTAATACATCACATTCTTCGATTTAGGCCAAAAACTCACCCCCGCCAAAATGACCATTTTGCTCCTAACCTCTCACAATATTTACAATTTAGTCCTAAGTCTCGTATAATGAAATGCATGTAATTCCTTGGCTACCTAAGCCTAGCCGAATGTTTTTCACAGTTATAGCAGCTCACATTTTTTTCCTTCATTCTATATTTCTTTACCCAATTTCACAACTTTTACAATTTAGTCCATTAAGCCATTTCTATGAAAAACCACTTAGTAAAAGTTGTTTACCATCCCTTAAACTCTCATATTCCTTCATAAATCATCAAAGCACAAACATCTTATGCACGAGTAATTTTCTAAACATGAACCCTAGCATGAGATATGGGTAGAAATAGAAAGAGCATGTTAAGAGGATTTAAAAAATACGAAGAGCATTAAAAACGGGGCTAGAGAGCACTTACTATTGAGCTTGAAATGTTGAAAACCCTAGCTATGGAAAGCATGCAAATTTCGATAGCATGGAAAAGATGAATGACATGATTTTGACTTATTTTTCCCTTTTTTATTTTTTAGTTAACCAAATGACCAAAATGCCCTTCCTTGCTAAACTTTCATAATTTTCCATGCATGCCCATTTTTGTACAAAAACTTAGAAATTGGGTAAATTACTCTTTAGGTTCCTCTAATTAATATTCCAAAGCAATTTCAATCAAATTGCTTCTAGAACCCAAGTTTTGTTACTTATTCAAATTGGTCTCTAATTTCCAATTGGACACCTTACACCTAGAATTTCTTCTTGAAACTTTAACACATGCTTATTCTCATATCCTAGACCTTATAATGATCATAAAATGATTATTTTATCGTCAGATTTATGGTCTCGAAACCACTATTCTGACTAGGCCCTAATTTGGGATGTTATAGCACTTATAGATTTTATTAATGGTTGGTCGGTGTAAGGTCACTTAATTTAAATTTTAAGGATGAACTGGAGTCAGAAGAGGCAATGGGGGTGGTTGTAATGGTGGTTGTGGTCCCATAGGATTTGTTTGCATAAATTGTGCAAACCACTCATTCATTAATCTTAAAAAATTACACGATTATCACTTCTTAGTAGCAAGGATCAAGATATGCTTCGACTTGCTCCTTAATCAAAAATAGGAGCATTACTTTTAACCTCATCATTTTCGACACAATTAGATTCGTTTGACATCGAAAATCTATAAAAGAAAACATAGTTAGATCGAATCAAAAGCTTCACACAAAAACTATGGTTATTCTAGCATGTATTTCTAGATTCAATACATAATATGTTTTATCCTAGAACTGGTTAAACCATGTTCAATGTAACACCCTTAACCCATCTTCATCGTCAGATAAAAGTTGTGAAATGTTAACATACGAATCGTAACAGTGAACCACAAAAAAATATCAATTAAACTTACTTATAAATTCTAATAACTATATATAATCATAACAACCAAACATAGTTTGAACCTTAAATCATGTCTACAAAACTTAGAAAAAAAATCATTTTGGAAACAATCTGGGACTAATTTAAAACAAATTAGAAAGTTTGAGAAAAAGTTGAAAAATTGAGAAATAGAGATTATACAGTCATGTGGCCAGGCCGTGTGACATAGACCAGATTGTGTGAAACATGCACCTAACGTAATAAATCACACATACCATTTTATTAATAAAACACTCTTAAAATATCCTAAGTCATACCAAAACAAACAACCTAAGACTCCTAACCAACATGTCATTTTAGGCACCTCAAATCATACCCATCCATAATGAACTACATGTACACCAAACATATAAGTGTATATATTGATTGAGTCATTCATTCACAACCAAGGACTAAACTTGTTTTTACAACTATAGAACTTCCATTTATAAACATAAACTAGATACCATAATCTGTAAATAAATTAACAAAAAATAGACCTATATACATGCCACAATTACCCACAATAACTACAAAAGTTCTACCGAATAAAATGATGATAGGTGTGAGCTTCCTTGCTGATTCGATCGACACGTTCTAAGTTCCAAAAATCTACAAAAACAGATAGAAAGTAGTAAGTATACCAAATATTCAAAAATAATTCAAATTGATCCATTTTAATAATTGCAATACGCAACAATTACCAAAAGAACTTGATCCATATATAACCCTCAACCATTTAGCAATGTTATTCAGATTATTAATATAACTAACTCAAATATTTCAGCCACCCCAGATTTCACGAGCAAAACTTCCATTCATCAATTGGACGATTATGAATTCAAAGTTCAATTTCATGAGAGATTTAATTACAACTTTTGTTAACATATCTTCAGTATTTAACCCACCAGTATTTCTGATAAAAAGTTCGTAATTCACTCAAATATACTAATATAATAGAAATATTTGGTTTTTCCAAATGGGTCAACCTACGCAAATAATTGCCTGGCCAAACGTTAATGTCCTTGCTTAGGGGTGTTATACGCAAGCTTGCTCAAGCTAATCTTGTAGCTTGTTCAGCTTCATAACCAAATGTCAATGTCCTTGCTTATCCCTATGGCACTAGATAAAAGACAAAAACTCTTTTAGAGTTATTCGATCAGACTTTTTTAATGCTTAGTGACAATCCACTTTATAATACTTCTTCACCAACTCATGACTTGGAAGAAGTTTATGCTTGTGGATCAAATGTAGCTCATCAATTATCATTCAAGGAGAAATATATTCAATCAAGCGACAATTTCACTCCAACATCTCCTTCAAAACCAAATTTTGAAGTGATTAATTTCATGACAACTGACACCATTTGGAAGAACAAGTGGCACCTCTAGTAAAAATGGTGGAGAGTCTTATTAGAAGTCTTAAAATAGGATGACTAGATTACTTTTATGAAGGGAAGGATTCTTGATCTTACTAAGAAATTTCAAATTTTCTTAATCAAATATGTAAAACTTATTCCAAAGTGTTATAAATGCAAAAAAAAAGGATGTTCTTAAATGACTTAAACAATTCAAAAAGTTCTTTTAGCATCTCTAAGACAATCCAAAAGCGTTTCTAAACCTTACAAAGCATTTCTTAGTCAAAGTATCAGGGCTTAACCTTCCAAGTATCAATACCTATAAAACAGGTTCTAACAAAGCTTTTGAGAAGTGTACAATATCAAGACTTATGTAACGAGTCTCAAAAATTTGGAATCCAAGTATCTATACTTGTAAAATAGTAAGCACAAGCCTTTTGAGAATAGTATATACTTAAGATTTACTAATTTATAAAGACTTACCCTTAAGTCTTGAGACTTGTTTGTTTGGTCTTGAGGCCTCAATATTTCTAACAACTATTTTCAGCCAAGTCTTGATACCTATCCTCCAAGTATCGAGTGTTGACCTTGCAGATTACATTAAACACATGAGATTAATTCTTCCAATAGCTCCAAATGTCAAAAAATAAGATACACGAGATAAATACAAGTCAAGAATAATTAAATACTTAAAGAGACTCCAAGCATCAAATATGAGATAAAAGGTTCAAATTCCTTATTTTTTGATTTTTCTCTTAATCATAATTTATATAATAGTCCATTTTCAAGTGGTACTAGAAATAAGGGTTTAGGAATCCCATTTTTCAATGATCAAGTTAGTAAATATTATTTATTAATAATTATGAGTATATTATAGTGTTATATTAATTTTTACTCCAGTAATTTTATTGAATGATTAGTAATTAAGGCATAAGGACTAAATCGTAAAAACTATAAAAGTTAATCTCTATTGATTTTTATTAATTAAAAGGATTAAATAGAAATTATTCAAGGATTTAAATGGAAATTAGGCCATAATATATTATTATGGATGGTTTGTGCATGATTTTAACAATTGCCTTGTTAAAAATTAACAACCATCAGAATCTCTCTGGAAATCTAATTCACTACTCAACTCACACTGAGCTTTCTTAGCTTGTAACTCTTTATCAGCTTCCTGAGCATTACAAATCTGTTGAAGAAAAGTTGGTATAGCTCTTAACTCTACTAGAATTGCACCATCATGAGATAGGGTTAGTCGTGCATTCATTGCTCTCAAAGCAAATAAAGACTTTCTACTCAGGGCATCGACGACCATATTTGCCTTACCGGAGTGATAATCAATCACAAGCTCATAGTCTTTTAACAATTCAAGCCATTTTTGTTGCCTCAAATTCAAGTCTTTTTGGGTCATCGGATGCTTAAGCTTTTATGGTCTGTATAGACATGACATTTCTCCCCGAATAGGTAATGTCACCAAATCCTCAAAGCAAATACAATGGCGGCTAATTCTAGATCATGCGTAGGATAGTTTTACTCATGGGGCTTCAGTTGCCTTGAATCATAAGCTACTACCTTGCCTTCTTGCATAAGCACACAACCTAGTCCACTCAAGGACACATCACTATAAATCACAAATTCTTTCCCTGATTCCAGTTGTACTAACAATGATGCCTTGGTCAATAACACTTTCAAATTCTCGAAGCTCTGCTAACATTTTTCTGACCATTCAAACTTGACATCTTTTTGAAGTAGTCTTGTCATAGGAGTGGCTATCATAGAAAACCCTTTCCCAAACCGTCTGTAATAACCGACTAAGCCCAAAAACCTCTTAACTTTAGTTACATTCCTTGGCGGCTTCCATTCGACAATAGCAGAAATCTTACTGGGATCAACTCATACACCATCTCCTCAAACAATGTGGCCTAAGAACCCGACCTCTCGAAGCCAAAACTCACTTTTACTAAACTTAGCATACAACTATTGGTCCCTCAAAGACTGCAAAACAGTTCTCAAGTGTTCGGCATGCTCTGCCTCATCTCTAGAATAAATCAGAATATCATCAATAAACACCACAACAAACTTATCCAAATACGGCTGCAAAATTTGGTTCATTAAATCCATTAACACAGCAGGAGCATTCGTTAATCCAAATGGCATAACAAGAAACTCATAGTGGCTATACCTCATTCTAAAGGCAGTCTTAGGCACATCAGACTCTTTAACTCGTAACTAGTAATATTCGGACCTCAAGTCTATCTTAGAGAACCATGTCGCTCCTTTTAGCTAGTCAAACAAGTCATCAATCCTTGGAAGAGGGCACTTATTTTTTATTGTCATCTTATTGAGTTGCCGGTAGTCAATGCATAATCTCATGGAACTATCCTTTTTTTTCTAAAATAATACGGAAGCACCCTACAGTGAAAAGCTTGGTCTCGCAAAAACTTTGTCACTCAACTCTTGCAACTGTAACTTCAATTCTTTCAGCTCAGTCGGGGCCATCCTATATGGAGCAATAGAGATAGGTGTTGTCCTTGGCATTAGCTCAATATCGAATTCAACTTCTCTATTTCAATTCCTCCGGGAATACATCCACATATTCACATACAACTGGGACTGATTTGATTTTCAACTCAGATTCCTTTGTATTCAATATGTATGTCGAATAAGCTTCATAACCTTTCCTCGTACATCTCTGAGCAGTCATTGAAGAAATTACCATTGGCGACTTATCGGCATCATCTGATTCGACCCGAAGAATCTCACCATTTTTACATTTCAATTCCATAACTTTCTGTCAATAATTCACTATAGCATCATGGAGTGTCAACCAATCTATACCCAGTATCACATCAAATTCATCAAAAGATAGTCAGCCAGAAAATAATGACCTTTAACCATCAAAGGGCATTTCTTACATACTTTATCAACTATCACATGCTTTCCTAATACTTTATCAACTATCACATGCTTTCCTAACGGGCTTGACACCTTAATTATAAATTCTGTAGACTCGAAAAGTATATTCATACTAGATGCTAATTTCATACACACATACGAATGAGTAGAGCCAGGGTCTCTCAAAGCAATAACATTAGTATCATAGAGAGAGAAATTACCAGTGATCATATTAGGAGAAGTTGCATCTTCGCGTGCGCATATGGCATAGGCCCTGACTGGAGCCGTAGCTTCAGATCTCACTATTGTATCTTGTGTCAAGTTCTTACTACTAAACCTATTCCAGGCATTTCTCGAGGGTCTTCCCCTAGAAGCTGTGCCACTCGACCTCGAGTTCTGAACTCTTTCTTTCTCTACCATCTCTGGGCAGTCCTTAATATAGTGGTCTTGAGAACCACACTTGAAACAAGATCCCTCACTCACTCTACAGGTTCCAAAATGACATCTACCACATTTTTGGCACTCACGCTTGGAAGGTTTAGCATTACCCACACTTGACACCGATGTAGCCTGAGATCTAAAACCCAAATTCTGCTTTCTACGGTTCCCGTATGAATGTCTAGCTGACACATCTGAATGAGAGTACATCTCTCTAGATTGCTTAGACTAAGATGGCAATGACTTACTCATGTGTCTCTTTCTTGTATCTCTTGCCTCAGACTCGGCTTTTCTCTTTTCTTTGATCAACTCCTCGACTTTAGAAGCCCATTCAACGAGCATTGATAAACCATAATTTATACATATTTTTACCCCATGTTTAATGCATTTTATAGATGATTTCCCATTAAAATTGGTGAATTCGGTGATCCTAATGCTTTAATTTAATGTTTTATGCTTAGGAAGCATAAGAGAGTGAAAGGAACGAGAAATGGGCCAAAAATGGAGAAAATGGGCCAAAGTACGAAATCAACACGGCCTGGACCTCCTTACATGGGCAGACCACATGGCCGTGTCAATTTGGCAGGCTCGAGCACAGCCTAAAGTAATCGCACACGGGCGTGTCACACGGGTGTGTCCCTGCCGAGCCCAAGTTGAATCCAATTCAGAAAAGGCTAATTTTGAAGGCTCTTAGGCATTCCAAAGCCTATAAATACACCCTAGAGGAGGAAGAAAGAGGGGCACATAGGGAGGGGGTAAAAAATTACTCCAAGGAAGCCGATTGATCCATCTCAGAAGCTGGATTCATCATCAAGACTGAATATCTCTCCTCAATTTCCCCTTCAGGAGTTTTGGCTTTTTTTTATGTTTTGTATTCTTTATTATTCTGAGATGTTTTCTTATTTAGTTATGAACTAAAACCCCTAAATACCTAAGGGGAATGAAACCTAAGATGAATCTTGTTATTATTTTCTGAATTGTATGATAAATATTTAACTTGTTCTTAATTATGTCTTCTTAATTTTTGTTTTGATATCCCAGGATACTGATTCAAGATAAGCTCTTATTCAGAGGAGGAATAGACTCTGTCTAAGAGTACATTTTTCAAAATTAAGCGGAGTTGTTTGCGCGCCTAGACATAGGGTGACAAGATTTTACTAGATTAGGGTGAAACCTAATAAGAGGATCCATAGATCGAGTTAATGCAACCCTAGGGTGTTAATTGGAAAAAGGTCTCAATTATTCAATCTAGGGATTAGACGTTATTATTCTCGAATAGGGATAATAACATAACTTAGGGATCTGTACGGAACAAGTTAAATGAATAAATCGTCCGATTCGGAACCAGAATAACAAGTACAGTCTAGGTGGATTTTTCCTTAGGTATTGTCTTAATTCAATCGATTTTCCCAAAAGAAATTCCCCAATTCCATTCTCTATGAATTCTTAGTTAAGATAATTAGTTAGTTAAACCAGAACCTCTTTATTCTTAGCTAGATAATAAAAAGACAGTCATTACTAGTACTTTTAGTTCCTTTGGGTTTGACAATCCGGTCTTGCTAAAACTATACTATTGTTCGATAGGTACACTTGCCTACATCGCGATAATAGTTAGTTTCAAGAACGGTTAATTATAAATATTTAAAACCTATCACGAAATCATGCGATCAAGTTTTTGGCGCCGTTGCCGGGGAACTAAGATATTAGGAACACTCAATTTTTATTACTTTAGCCATTTATTTTTCTTGCAATTTTATTTTATTTTATTATTTATTAATTTACTTTTTTCTTTCTCTTGGCAGATTTTTATAGTTTATGACTAAAAGAAACCCGTTAAGACCACTACTTTTTGATAAAGAAATCGATCGCACAATTCGCAGACATCAAAGAGAAATAAGGCGAAGCTTAAATACACAGAGAACGAGCAAAAGGACGATACTAAAGCCCCAACCAAAGAGATGGCTAAAAACCAAGACAATCAGCTACCTCCTGCAATTGCGGTTAATCAAAATCTTTCTCCACGCACTATATATGATTATGCTAAACCTTCTTTAACAGGAACTGAATCGAGCATAGTTAGACCTACTGTAGCCGCAAATACTTTTGAACTAAAACCTAACACTATTCAAATGATATAGCAATTTGTTCAGTTTGATGCTTTGCGGGATGAGGATCCCAACGCTTAGCAAACTTCTTAGAACTATGCGATACATTTAAAATTAATGGTGTTTCTGATGATGTCATTCGTCTTCGTTTATTTCCTTTTTCATTGAGAAACAAAGCTAAATAGTGGTTGAACTCATTACCACAAGGGTCAATCACTACTTGGGAACAAATGACCGAAAAATTTCTATTAAAATATTTTTTGCCGGCTAAAATAGCTAAATTACGTAATGATATCTCTTCGTTTGTACAGATGGACTTAGAAACTCTTTACGATGCATGAGAGAGATACAAAGACTTACTGAGAAGGTGCCCTCACCATGGGTTACCGCTTTGGCTACAGGTGCAAACATTCCATAATAGCCTAAATCCTTCGAATCGACAAATGGTTGATGCAGCTACTGGCGGAACCATCAATAATAAAACACCTGAAGTTACCGATGAGTTTATAGAGGAGATGTCATTGAATAACTATCAGTGGCAAGTCATGAGGACTAAGCTAACTAAAATAGTAGGCGTTTATAACGTCGATTCGGTTACTATGCTGTCAAACCAGGTAGAACTTCTAAATAAAAAGATAATGGTTTACTTGGTTCTACTCAGGTACATCCAATAATGAGGTACGAGACGAATGAAGGAGGAGCATGCACAGAGTATCAACCTTTCAACCCTAGTATCGAGGAGGAACAAGTCCAATATATGGGTAATAATAACTCTCGATCCCAAAATAACCCATGTAGTAACACTTACAATGCAGGTTGGAGGAACTACTCCAATTTCTCGTGGGGCGATCAAGGAAATCAAAGACCACAACATCCTCCGAGTTTTCAACAACTACCCTATCAACAGGAAAAGAAGTCGAACCTTGAAGAGATGCTCTCAAAGTTTATATCGGTGTTAGAAACCCATTTTTAGAACACCAAGACAGCACTTAAAAACTAACAAGTGTCGATCCAAGGGCTCAAAACTCAGATAGGCCAGCTTTCCAAACTAATCTCCAAATGACCACAAGGTATCTTGCTAAGTAATACTGAACCCAACCCAAGGGAACAGCTCAACGCAATTAATATTCAAGATGACGAAGAGTTGAGCCTAAACCAGAACCGAGGCAAGAAACTGTGGTAAGCAAAGGTCAAGGTGAGGTAGGTCATAATAAAAAAAATCAGTGAATGTCGAATATAAACCTCGTGTGCCATACCCCAACACGACAAGGAAAGACCGCTCAGATGAACAATTTGGTAAATTTCTTAAATTCTTAAAAAAATTACACATTAACTTACCATTTATTGAAGCTCTATCGCAAATGCCAAATGCAATGAAATTTTTAAACGAGCTTTTAGAAAATAAGTAGAAGTTGGACAAGGCATCGCATGTAGAGATAAACGTAATGTGCTCAACTATTCTGCAAAATAAGCTACCGAACAAATTAAAAGATCCAGGTAGTTTTACGATTCCTTGCTTAATTGGTGAACTCACACTCCGTGTGGGAGACGAAACAATCACCCTTCAAGCTCGCAATTCCGGTAACACATTAGAAATTGAAGGTGATCGTCTAAACCATTCTACTAAAACTGCCAATATGGTGCAACCTTCTTTGCAGGAAATGAGTCTGAAGGAAGTACATGAGCCATTCTCAAGCAATAGTAGAGGACCTATTCATGAAGATCGAAGGCTACAAATCGAGGAGCTAGATGAATGGAGGACGCATAAACCAAGAACACCTGACAAACCGAATCTATGATAGAACGAGCTCAATACCTTTCCAAATCAACTTAAGGTTGGAGATATAGCCTTATTAGATGTCGCAGATCCCCACATTGTTGCTACCACACCGAATGAAGAAATCCCTCTTACAATACTCAGCATTTTCCCATTCAGTACGGTCAAGGTGAGTCATCTCAAGTTCGGCACTTTTAAGGTAAACAACACTCGTTTGAAACCTTATTTTGATGACATGGATAGCAGGAATGAGGAGTATAAACTCCTCAAACAACCATGAACATTCATTGAAGAGGTAAGTCGACCTTAGACTATAAATAAGCGCTTCTCAGGAGGCAACCCGAGCACTAACTGTATTAACTTCTTTAAAATTTAGTCTTCAACACCTAACTTACTAACGGAGCTCTTGAATATAGGTATTCCATAGAGACACGGCCAAGCACACGGGCGTGCTTAGGGCTGTGTGAAACAGGGCAAAGATTTCCCCAAACACGGGCTACGATAAAATGCCACGGTCGTGCGACATGGTCGTGGTCGAGCCTGCCAAAATAACACGGGTGTGCGACACGCCCGTATGGATGAACCATGGGCGAACCTGTTAAAACAGCATGGGTGTACGACACGCCCGTGTCTAGCACCCGTGGTCGAACCTATTAGATTGACACGAGCATGGGTCTTCATACACGGGCGTGGGAGAAGCGAACAATGCCAGACACGGTCGTGTGCACCCACACACCCAAGGAACACAGGAGTGTACTAAATGTCAGACGCGCCCAAATTCAAAATTTACGAATCACACGGGCTGAAATTGGGGAACATAGGCGTGTTACCTGGCCGTGTGCCCTAAAATCTATAAATACCCTGCACTATTCATTGTCTTCCCCACTCAAAAACCCTAACCCTAGCCACTACAATTCCACACGACCTTCCTGCCACGCCCGTGTGCCTCCCTCAACTCCATTTTTGACTCTCAATCCTCCCTTCTTAGCGTTTGTTTACTTCTTTCTTGTCTATTTTAATGATTTCTAAAGTTTTTTTATTCATAATAATATGCAAGTTTTTATATTATTTTCATACTTTTAAATGTCATAATCTAGAATAATTTTCATTTTTTTTCATGTTCAAGTTTTTTTTATTTCATTACAAGATTTCTTTACTCTATTTGATTAGTTAAAAGTAAAATATTCATTGTTAGGATAGGTGGAAAACTCATGCCTTTTTCAAATATTCTAACTCAATCCTCATACTTTTCAAATGCTTATTGTTATTTGCCAATTTTTTTTATATATATCTTTTATTATTATTCATGCTATTATCATGCAATGCACAAAAGTATGTTATAAAATGGATTAGTTTTATTAGAATTGTTAAGTGATGATAGTTGTGGATGAAGTATTAGTCATAATCTATGACTTTTTGAATTTAGATACATTCTTCCTTGTCCACTCATCAAAAAAAAGTAATGGTTTTAATTGCAGGTTCAGAATGTCGTCTTCACGTAGTAAAAAGGCAGTTGTCCCTGCTTCAAAGAAAAGGAAGGGAGCGTCATCTTCCTCGGGTCCTACCGCGAAAGTTCGTCACCCTTTCCTGAGGTTCCCTATCGGGCCCCAAGAAGAAATATTCCAAATACTTTGGGTTTGACCTTTAATTGTGGGCCGCTGCATCGACTGGGCTGCGGTAGAACAAGTTCAGTTGGCTGAAGTGATTCGAGCCCTCCTAACCATCGACCCTTGGGAGCTGTACTTTGAGATCATCGAGCCAACATACCTTGAGATCACGATGAAACTATGCTCAATGTTCCATCTTCAGACTGTAATGACGAACTACGATGATCTCGGCACGGTCCAATTTCGCCTAGATGGGTTAGTCCGCCAGCTCAACGTCCCAAAATTTGGTACAGCGCTGGGTTTATATACGGAGGAATTCAAGGAGGAGAATGACTTACATGCTCTCAATTGCCACATCCATCGTTCTCCTTTACGGTGCTAGGATGCACTAGTACCAGGTGGGGCCACCTACAATCCTAGCCGCTCCAAGGCATCGGCTCTCCCTCCATCTCTGAGGTACCTACACGCTATTTTGGCTCACACGATTACAAGAAGGCGAGAGAGCGCTGGCGTCGTCAACACTCATGACGCCTACTTTTTATGGTGTATGTCATACGGGCACGTCATCAACCTTGTAATGCCCCCACGCCCGAGACCATCACCGGAGTCGAGCTTGAGGGGTTACCGAACATAATTTATCAATTTAAGAACTTCAAATCATTTGTTTCTACATTCACAGCTTTCTAGCTACTCGCGTCACAGTTACAAGAAAAATCATATCTCGAGTTACGAAACTCGAAATCAAGATCTGTAAATTTTCCCTGAATCTAGACTCACATATCTATTTACTAATTTTTTTCTAGAATTTTTTTATTGGGCCAATTAGTATAGTTTATTAATTAAAGTATCCCCTGTTTCAGGGTATGACTGCTCTAACCTCTGTGTATTACGAATCAGATATATCTCTATAAAAAATTTCAATGACTATGAGGTTTGTTTCTATTAAAACTAGACTCAATAAGGAATCTGTACATATAAATAAAAACTTCTAATTATTTTAGTAAAATTTATTATGAATTTTTAAATTCAGAATAGGGGATCCAGAAATTACTCTGGCCCTGTTTCGCAAAAGTTTAAATATCTCATAAAATATAATTTATATTCCTGTTTTGTTCAATCCATATGAAAATAGACTCATTAAGCTTCAATTTCATAACTTACTCATCATTTAGTTCTATTTATACTATTTTTAGTTATTTTTCAAATTCATGTTATTGCTGCAGCAATATTTTGTTTTAAGGCAAGTTTCATCTTTCCATGAATTTTTATGAACTAGATAACCTGTTAAACTTCCATGATATCAAACATGATCTAAATTAGCCATCACCATGACTTATCAATATCAAACATTTTCTCAACCAAACATGGCCATATCATAAAATTATTTACACAAAATAGGTATATTGCTATACATGCCATACTTAAGCAGTTGTACAAGCCATTTACCAAGATAAAAGTCCTTTGGATAGTGTGATCGAACTTTCGACCTGTCCCGATTCCTGAGCCGGCTTGTTCAAAACTACAGTGAATGAAAAGGAAGGAGTAAGCATAAATGCTTAGTAAGTTCATATGTAAATAACAAGTAACATAACAATACAAATATACCAAACAACTTTAGCATGATACCACCAAAACATATATCACATCTTTAAACATCATTCATCATCATACTACCTTATCGTTGTTGTATCTATTTTCAACCCGAGGGTTAAGAACATACTTGTCCAAAGTGTCCATTTCACAACACTTACCCAAAACGTCACTTATATCTTAAGTGCTCTTCCATTAAACTAGAAATTTCACCCATTGAACACATCAGAATATAACTCGGATACATGGATAATTTGCACATAAGTGCCACATATGTAATCAAGAAATCATGTAACCCGCCCCTAAGTGAACTCGGACTCAACTCAATGAGCTCGGGCGTTCGCATCCATAAATGAACTCGGACTCAACTCAACGAGTTCGGATGCCTAGTTACATCTCACGAACTCGGACTCAACTCAACGAGTTCGGACATTCGCATCCATAAGTGAACTCGGACTCAACTCAACGAGTTTGGATGCTCAACCATCCTAGTGACATGTCACTTGTATCCTAATCTATTCCTAAGGTTCAAACGGGCTTTTTCCTCGATCTCACATTGCCGTCTTCGATGGAATATCGGAACCGATACTCGGTAGCAATTCATATTTATGAAGTAGTAAACATAATTTGCATATTACTCAACATTAACCACAAAGCATAATATTTCACGCTAAAAAAATCATCATATCATATAATTAACATCAATAACTTCAAAATAACAATTATGCTACATTATTTACACATGAACTTACCTTGGTACCAAAATATAAAGATTTTGCAATTTAGTCCACAATCTTTTCTTTTCCTCGATCACGACTTGAATCTCGTTTTTCTTTATCTATAATACCAAATTAATCTTATTTAATACATACATTTATCAAAACAGCATTTAATACGAACTTTAAAAAAATTACACTTTTGCCCCTAAACTTTTGCATAATTACACTTTTGCCCCTAGGCTCGGGAATTAAACTTTATTCCTTATTCTTATGTTTTATAACATGCTGATCACTTTTCCCTTCTATGGCAACATCAAATTCTCTCTCTAACATATACTTGTGACTATTAGGTATTTTGCCGATTAAGCCCTTTTACTCGTTTTCACTAAAAACCGAGTAGCACAAGTTTTCTAACATAATTTAAAACCCCATATTCTATCATAAAACATCAAAATACACAAATTTCACCTATGGGTATTTTTCCAAATATAAACCCTAGGTTGAATTATTGCTAGCATAAGCTTAATCGAGCTTCCGGGATTCCAAAAACGTAAAGAACATTAAAAACGGGGCTTGGAATCACTTACTATGGAGCTTGGAAGCTTGAAACAAACCCTAGCTATGGAGAACCCTTGAAATTTCGGCCTAATGAAGAAGATGGACAAAAATTGGCTTTTAATTTTGTTTTTAATTCATTTTAATAACTAAATGACCAAAATACCCTTCTACTAAACTTTCCAAAAATTCCTTCCATGTCCTAATTTTGTCCATGAACTTAAAATTGGTCAAATTTCTATTTAAGACCTCCTCATTAATATTCCAAAACAATTTCATACTAAAAACTTCTAGAATACAAGTTTTGCAACTTATTCGATTTAGTCCCTACTTTCAATTTAAGCACTTTAGGCATAGAATTTCATCACGAAATTTTCACACAATCATGCAATCATATCATAAACATCAAAATCATTATAAAATAATTATTTCTATCTCAGATTTGTGGTCACGAAGCCACTATTCCGATTAAGCCCTAATTCAGGATATTACAAACCTTGCCTATTTCATCGCCCTCGAGATTCAACACCAGACGAAGCGGCATAGGAAAGGGGTCATCTCCATTGGCCCCTATGTTACTCGGTTGGCTCGACACTTCAGGCTCCTCAGCACCACAGCCCAAGAATCATCCTTATCCCTCATTGGCCAGATGTCTCCACAAGGTATCTCGAGCATGCTTAGCATGAGGATGATCGAAAAGCACCGAGGAACCTACCCTCCTCAATATCATCTCACCCAATCTACCGAGGAGAAGACCTACGAGGACATTCCTGATGATGTCCTTCCACAGCACGAGGACCCACCGACTCAGCCACCACCACCCTCTCATCCAGTTCATGTGGTGGCTTCATATGCTGACATCTCTGAGCTCCTCACTCGATTCGAGCAGTAGTGTTTTCAATGATTTGACAATATTGATGCTACTCTATAGCAGATTTGTCAGCACCTCCACATCTCATCGCCAGTCCCACCTCACGAACCATCCAGCGATGAAGATGTTTAAAAACATTTATTTATTATTTTATGTTTTTAATTTTTATTAAAACTACTTTTTATTTTTATTAGATTTTAGAATTTTATTTTTAATTATCAATTTCGGTTATTTCTTTATGAGTAATTATTCTTCCTAATATCCCCTAAAAAGTTCCTGATTTTATTACAGTTATATAGAGCTCTTAAGCTCATCATCGCATAAGAACTAAAAGCTCCACCGGGAAAGGTTCTCCACGACTGCCATGTCCTGATCGACCACGACCACAGCTACCACTAGATATAATATTCTTTTAGCACAGGACTTATGGACTAATGAACCTCTACCACCATTGGAGTATCCTCCTCCACTCTCGCACCGATTACTCTCCAAAACTCCAGTTCAAGGAATTCATCATACAGGAAGTTTCACTTCTCTCCCTATCTTATTTTCATATTCTAATATCTATCTTTGTACATTGAGGGCAATGTACATCTTAAGTGTAGGGGGTATTTATTTCATTATTAGAAAAATCCCTGAATGACTGCCTTATTCTCTTGGAAAGCTCTCATATCGTATTTAGGATAAATTTTGATTGATTTATGATGTTGATTGATATATCTTGAATTAAAACATAGGCATTTATGCATTGATTGTTTAAACCTCAAGACATTAGAGAATCAAGCATGATAAGTTCATTTTTAAGAACTGAAAATTGTAGGTTGTTTCTCCAAAGTTTAGGTATTACTTTGAGTTAGAATTCACAAGTTTTAAACATCAAAAAGCCATAGTTTTTGTGAGATTCTTGAGCCTTTTGAGCATCTATTAATTCTTTCATGCTCACTTTTATTATTGCTTTGAGTGCATCAGTATTGAACTGTTATTCTAGAACTTACTTGATTATGCATGTCAAGACCACAACATTTGATTTGATATGTCAAAATGATTAAGGCACTTAGGATTAACCCACTCATGCCATGAAAAGCCTACCTCCACGATTAACACCTAGTAAACCCCTTTAAGCCTAAGAAGCCATTTCTTGTATTACCCTTAATATTAACCATTAACCCATTATTGTTGAAATCCCCTAAATTAATCCCTATTTTTGTCGAGATTTGAGTTGAATAAATTGCTTAGCTATATCTTGTTCTTAATATTATGTTATTTAACTTGTTCTTAAAAAAAATATGTATACATATTAGTAGTGATCTTCTATTTGTAAGCTTCAGTATTTAAATTCCATAGTCAGATAAGGGGTTATGTCGTACGTAAGTGATGATTAAATATTTTTCTAGTTAAGTAATTTTTCAACTCAATCTCGATTCTAACCCTTTCTTTCAGCTTGTGACCACACCCCCTAACCAAGCCTCATTATAACCCTCAAAAGACCTTTTGAATGATGTATCATCTTAAAATATAGTGGTGGAGATTTGATTTTCATGCAAGCCTATGGTAATGACTTTTCATTACTGACTATTGAATGCTTCATTTATTGTCCTTAAACACCTCGAGTGATTTGAGTGAATCTTTAGTGAGGATGTGAAAGTCTGTGATATTCTGAATTAAAGGTAATCACTTAGATGATGGGAGACACCTATGTTTGCATGATTAAATACTCAACTTGGAATGTTTGAAACTTTTATGTTCTTTTTGATGAATTCTCAATGTATGATTACTTATGGATTATTTTGAGATATTATCGATAGAAATTATAAGTTGAGAAGAATTTATTTTGATTATGAGTTGAGAATTTTTCTTGAGGACAAGCAAATGCTTAAGTGTGGAGGTATTTGATAAATCGTAATTTATACATATTTTTACCCCATGTTTAACGCATTTTATGGATGATTTCCCATTAGAATTGGTGAATTCAATGCTCCTAATGCTTTAATTTCATGTTTTATACTTAGGAGAGCATAACAGAGTGAAAGGACCGAGAAACGGCCCAAAAACAGAGAAAATGGGCTAAAATACGAAATCAACACGGCCTGGACCTCCTCACACAGGCAGACCACACGGCCGTGTCAATTTGGCAGGCTCGAACACGGCCTGAAGTAATCGCACACGGGCGTGTCCCTGCCGAGCCCAAGTTGAGTCCAATTCGGAAAAGGCTAATTTTGAGGGCTCTTAGGCATTCCAAAGCCTATAAATACACCCTAGAGGAGGAAGAATGGGGACACACAGGGAGGGAGTAAGAAATTACTCCAAGGAAGCCAATTGATCTATCTTAGAAGCCGGATTCATCATCAAGACTGAAGATCTCTCCTCAATTTCCCCTTTAGGAGTTTTGGCTTTTCTTTATGTTTTGTATTCTTTATTATTCTGAGTTGTTTTCTTATTTAGTTGTGAACTAAAACCCTTAAATACCTAAGGGGAATGAAACCTAAGACGAATCTTGTCATTATTTTCTAAATTGTATGATAAATATTTAACTTGTTCTTAATTATGTGTTCTTAATTCTTGTTTTGATATCCCAGGATACTAATTCAAGATAAGCTCTTATTCAGAGGAGGAATAGACCCTGTCTAAGAGTACAATAGTCATAATTAAGCAGAGTTGTTTGCGCGCCTAGACATAGGGTGACAAGATTTTGTCGGATTAGGGTGAAACCTAATAAGGGGATCCATAGATCGAGTTAATGTAACCCTAGGGTGTTAATTAGAGAAAGGTCTCAATTATTCATTCTAGGGATTAGACATCATTAGTCTTGAATAGGGATAATAACATAACTTAGGGATCTCTACGGAACAAGTTAAATGAATAAATTGTCCGATTCGGAGCCAGAATAACATGTATAGTCTAGGTGGATTTTTCCTTAGGTATTGTCTTAATTCAATCGATTTTCCCAAAAGAAATTCCCAAATTCTATTCTCTGTGAGTTCTTAGTTTAGATAATTAGTTAGTTAAAACAAAACATCTTTATTCTTAGGCTAGATAATAAAAAGACAGTCATTACTAGTACTTTTAGTTCCTTTGGGTTCGACAATCCGGTCTTGCTAAAACTATAGTACTGTTCGATAGGTACACTTGCCTACATCGCGATAATAGTTAGTTACAAGAATGATTAATTATAAATATTTAAAACCTATCACGAAATCACGCGATCAAGTACCCCAAATTCTTTCAACTCGAGAATACCCACTAATGTCTTAATATCCTCATTAAGTCCATTTTCAAATCTTCTGCACATCTTACCTTCGGAGGATACACACTTCTGAGCATATTTGCTGAGTCTGACAAATTCTCTCTCATACTCACTAATTGTCATACAACCCAGTTTCAAATCCAAAAATTCCTTACGCTTATGATCGATGAACCTTTCACTAATGTATTTCTTTCAGAATCCCTCTTGAAAGAATTCCCAAGTAACCCTCTCCGGTGGTACCACAGATATCAGCGTTCTCTACCAGTGATACACCGCATCTCTCGACAAAGATATGGCACATTTTAGGCACTCCTCAGGTGTACAAGATAGTTCATCAAATACCCATATCGAGTTCTCTAACCAGAACTCTGCTTTCTCTGGGTCATCATTGGTACTTGCCTTAAATTCCTCAGCACCTTGTTTCTGAATTTTATCAACCGGTGTTTTAGACATTCTCATAAAATCTATACCTTGAGACATCATGGGTGCGGGTTGAGGATTTGAGAAAGGTAAGGGAGGTTGAGCGTTCGGGTTCGTTTGAACGAACTCCGTATACCATGCATTCATCATGTTGAGAAAGGCCTCTCCACCTCCTTCTCCTCTACTGACAGTTTTGGGTCTACTTTTGGATGGCACTGCTCCTTTAACTGGAGCAGGTGCGTTACTTTCTACATCATCTGCCACTACTCTGTCGGGATCCATTTGCTATATGAAAATACATTTTAATATTGTTAGGAGTCATCACACTATAATTATCTATATATATACGTACACCATGCATAGCTAATCTCAAATACTCTAGGTTAGTCCGAGAATTGACTAAACTATAGCTCTGATACCACTAAATGTAACACCCTTTAACTGTACCCGAGGTTGAAACATGATACGGGGCATTATCGAACACATACACAGCTATTCATACAAAAATCGGGCTATAAAATTTTTCTTTAAAACAACATTATTCATACATACACAATTTGTCTCTGATATGGGCTACGAGGCCCAAAATAACCATCAGAAGGGATCGAGACTAAATCTAAGACTTTAGAAAAGTTGGGGAAATTTTTCCCTAATACAAAGCCACAAGCCTGTGTGAGACAATGGACACGCTCGTGTGCTCTCTACACGCCCGAGTCCTGCAGCCGTATAGCTCTCTGACAATGACATCAGCACCAATTTAGGGTCACACCGCCGCATCACCCGCCCGTATGGCCAGACCTGTGGTCAATTAAAATTAAATGAATTTTTCATAAAAAGGTGCAGACTTCACACGGCCAGAGTACACGCCCATGTGGGCTGTGTCCCTCACACGGCCAAGACACACACTCGTGTCTTAGCCCGTGTGTTTACTACTGAGCATACTTACTTGGAAACATAGGGTGCAAGGGACACACAGCCATTCAACATGCCCATGGCTTGCGTCTACTCTTGTAGACCATTTAAAGGCTATTTTCCAAGCCAATTGTCGTCCTCAATCATTCATACATTCAAACATATTTCATAGCATGCAACATGACATATTTAGATACTCAAATATTCAACACCATGGCACTCTCACATCTTCATAATGTCGTCCTATTACACATTCATTTTGTTACACCATTTAGAAGCACTCCACACCAATTTCATGAATTATTAAGCTTGTTACCATAATGTTAAATTATGCATTCATGACTATAGTCATTTTAAACCATTAAGTCATCCATTATCTTTTAGCATCTAATCCATACTTTATCATACATTCACCAAGCAATAACATATCACATCATCAAGGCACTAACACATGCATGCATGGGTAATTAGATTACAACCCAATGATCAAATATAAGCCATATCACATGGCCATTACAAAATGAATCATCAGCATCATAGGCCTTCACAATTTGGCCAAACAGCATGACACATATCACAAAATAACCAAGTCCCCTATACATGCCATACTCCAAATAAAAATTTCAATATACCCAATATTGCTTTGATAGTGTGATCGAATACTCCGACAGCTTCCGATCCCCAAGCTAGCTTGGTGGAACTACAAAGGATGGAAAGGGAAGGGGGTAAGCATTAAAGCTTAGTAAGTCCACATGCAAATAATATACAATGGTAGTACGCAATCAACATGCAAAGACATAGTAATATATACATAAAGATTATTCATCACTTAAACCTTTTGACATACTTATCATATGTACACAAATACTTTCTCATCACAAATCATTCTTTACCAGGGCATTGTTCATAGGTTTAGTGTACATACCTGTACTCCTCGTAGTATATCATATAACCATACCTCTTTAACATACCCTCCTCGGGGCTTTCATCACATCCATTGCATTACCCGTTGAACGCTTGGAATACTATTGGATATGCAGAAAAGTTGCACATAAATGCCACATATACATACGTAGCAAAAGCTACCTCATAACATGTAACGATCGCGATGGAGCTACTCACGGGCTGGCTCATAAAAGCTATCGGTCAAGGTGTAGCTACATGGCTTACTCTCACAAGCTGTCAGGTATTTGACCAACTCAAGGATTACCTAGCCACCGGCAGGACACACAAGACCATTTCCTGGAACCCAATTACATGTATCGCATCCAGAATGATCTCGGATCAACTCAACGAGATCAGATGCTTGCATCCACAATAAACTCGAACCAACTCAATGAGCTAGGATGCCTCATACATATCAGGAACCCAGACCAACTCAACGAGTTCGAATTTTTAAATTCCTAGTGACATGTCACCTATATCCTAGACTATTCCTAAGGTTCAAACGGGATTTTCCTCACTTGCACAAGGCATACTTTGTTGTACTTGCTCGTGATGTTGTATGTAACAGCCAATTTATCATTTATGCTTTCATAACAACCAATAAATATATAACTCATAATAACAAGAAAATATTTATCACATAATATCAAAACATTAAGAACATGCTACAATACCACATTAATTGCATATGCACTTACCTCGGCACAAAATAATGGTAATCGAGCCTAAGCATCGTATACATTATTCTTTCCTAGATCAAGACCCGATTCACGTTTTTCTTGATCTATAATGCCAAATTTAACTTGTTTATCAATCACATTATTCAAATCAATCCATAACTCATGCTTTGGTAAAATACCCTTTTTCCCCATAACTTTTCACTTATTTACGATTTAGTTCCTAGGCTCGTAAAATGAAATTCATGCATTTTCTTTGTTACCCAAGCCTAGCCAAATTTTCCTTGTACCCATAACAGCTCATATTTTCATCAAAAATTAGATTTCTATAACTTATTTTACATCTTTTACAAAATGGTCCCTTTAAGGTGTTTTCATGCAAAATCACCTAGTAAAAGATGTTGAACACATATCAAACTATCATATTCTTCCATTAAACATCAAACACAAAATTCTCATACATGGGTCAAAATTCCAACATCAACCCTATCTTAAAATATGGTTAGAAACGAGTACATCATGTTATGAGGATTTCAAAAATTTAAAGAACATTAAAAAATGGGCTAGAACGGACTTACTTCCAAGCTTGAAAAGTTTGAAAACCCTAGCTATGGTTGTCCACAAATTTCAGCAGCTAAGGAGGAAGATGGACAACATTTCCACTTGATTTTCCCTTTTATTTCATTTAATTACCAAATGACCAAAATGCCCTTAGGGTTTTTCTTTCAAATTTTTCCTATGCATGTCCATTTTTGTCCAAAATTATAGAAATTGGTCAAATTGCTAATTAGGACCCTCTAATTCATAATCTAAAGCAATTTCATGTTTAAATCTTATAGATTGCAAGTTTTGCATTTTATTCAATTTGGTCTTTAAAATTCAATTAGACATTTTATGCATAGAATTTCTTCATGAAACTTCCACTTAAGCATGCATTCATATTATAGACCTCATAGAAATCACAAAATAATTATTTTTATCTCAGATTTGTGGTCTCAAAACCACTATTCCAACTAGGCCCCAATTCAAAATGTCACAACTCTCCCCCCTCTAGAGATTTTCGTCCCCGAAAATCTTACCTGTAAAAAGGTTTGGGTATTGTTTCCTCATAGCCTCCTCGGGCTCCCATGTAGCCTCTTTAACCCCATGTCTTTGCCATAAAACTTTCACAAGAGTAACACTTTTGTTTCTCAATTGCTTGACTTCCCGAGCCAAAATCTTAACCGATTCCTCACTATAAGTCATATCCGATCTGATTTCAACCTCTGTCAGTACAATCACATGAGAAGGATCGAATCTATATATGCGCAACATGGATACATGAAACATAATGTGAATCCTTTCTAACTCAATTGGCAAGGCCATTCGATAAGCAACAGGCCCTATCCTTTCGGTAATCTCATGCGGTCCTATAAAACGAGGACTCAACTTGCCTTTTCTACCGAATCTCAAAACCTTCCTCTATGGAGACACTTTCAAGAATACTTTATCACCGACCTGATACTCAATTTTCTTTTTTTTCAAGTCCGTGTACGACTTTTTTCTATCCGATGCTGCTTTGCAACAATCACGAATTACTTTCACCTTGTCTTCGGTTTCTTTAACCAAATCAACTCCATGTATCTTATTTTTCTTCAGTTCAGTCCAATACAAAGGTAAACGACATTTATGCCCATACAATGCCTCAAAGGGTGCCATCTTCAAGCTCGACTAATAACTATTGTTGTAAGCAAATTCAACCAAAGGTAAGTACTTTTCCCAACTACCTTGGAATTCAAGAACACAACATCTGAGCATATCTTCTAGTATCTGAATTACGCTTTCAGATTGTCCATTAGTCTGTGGATGAAAAGCGATACTCAAATTTAGCTTTGTACCCAAAGCTTCTTGTAACTTCTGCCAAAACTGCGAAGTGAACCTCAAGTCTCTATCCCAACTAATCGATAAAGGTACTCCATAAAGTCTCACAATCTTAGAAATATACAATTCTGCTACTTATCAAGTGAATAATTAATGCGTACCGGTATAAAATAAGCCAATTTAGTCAATCTATCAACCACAACCCATACGACATCTTTCTTTCTTGGTGTCAACGGCAAGCCTGTTACAAAGTCTATAGTAATTCAGTCCCATTTCCATTCGGGAACTAAAATAGAATGAAGTAAACCTGAAGGTACTTGGTGTTCGGCCTTTACTTGCTGACAAATCAAGCACCTTGATACAAACTCTGATATATCTCTTTTCATACCAATCCACCAATACATTTTCTTTAAATCATTGTACATTTTCGTACTACCCAAGTGAACTGACATACCTCTATTATGAGCCTTATACAAAATATATCGAATCAACTCAGTATTCTTCAAGACACAAATCCTTCCACGGAACCTCAAACAACCATCAGAATCTATCTGGAAATCTGATTCACTGCTCGACTCACACTGAGCTTTCTTAGCTTGTAACTCTTTATCAGCTTCCTAAGCATCACAAATCTGTTGAAAAAAAGTCGGTCTAGCTCTTAACTCTGCTAGAATTGCACCATCATGAGATAGGGTTAGTCGTGTGTTCATTGCTCTCAAAGCAAATAAATACTTTTTACTCAGGGCGTCGGCGACCATATTTGCCTTACTGGGGTAATAATAAATCACAAGCTCATAGTCTTTTAACAATTCAAGCTGATAAACCGTAATTTATACATATTTTTACCCCATGTTTAACGCACTTTATGGATGATTTCTAATTAGAATTGGTGAATTTGATTCTCCTAATGCTTTAATTTCATGTTTTATACCTTAGAGAGCATAGGAAAGTGAAAGGAACGAGAAACGGGCCAAAAACGGAGAAAATGGGCCAACCAAAAATGGAAAAAATGGGCCAAAGTACAAAATCAACACGGCCTGGACCTCCTCACACAGGCGGACCACACGACCGTGTCAATTTTGCAGGCTCGAGCACGGCCTGAAGTAATCGCACATGGGCATGTCCTTGCCGAGCCCAAGTTGAGTCCAATTCAAAAAAGGCTAATTTTGAGGGCTTTTAGGCATTCCAAAGCCTATAAATACACCCTAGAAAAGGAAGAAAAAAGGGATGCACAGAATAGGGGGCAAGGAATTACCCCAAGAAAGCCGATTGATCCATCTCAAAGCTGGATTCATCATCAAGACCAAAGATCTCTCCTCAATTTCCCTTCAGGAGTTTTGGGTTTTCTTTATGTTTTGTATTCTTTATTATTCTGAGATGTTTCCTAGTTTAGTTATGAACTAAAACCCCTAAATACCAAAGGGAAATGAAACCTAAGACGAATCTTGTTATTATTTTCTGAATCGTATGATAAATATTTAACTTGTTCTTAATTATGTGTTCATAATTCTTGTTTTGATATCCCAGGATACTGATTCGAGATAAGCTCTTATTCAGAGGAGGAATAGACCCTATTAAGAGTACATTTGTCATAATTAAGCGGAGTTGATTGCACGCCTAGACATAGGGTGATAAGATTTTGCCAGATTAGGGTGAAACCTAATAAGGGGATCCATAGATCGAGTTAATGCAACCCTAGAATGTTAATTAGAGAAAAGTCTCGGTTATTCAATCTAGGGATTAGGCATTATTAGTCTTAAATAGGGTTAATAACATAACTTAAGGATCTCAGCAGAACAAGTTAAATGAATAAATCATCCGATTCAGAGCCAGAATAACAAGTACAGTCTAGATAGATTTTTCCTTAGGTATTGCCTTCATTCAATCGATTTTCCCAAAAGCAATTTTCCAATTCTATTCTCTGTGAGTTCTTAGTTTAGATAATTAGTTAGTTAAAAGAAAAACCTCTTTATTCTTAGGCTTGATAATAAAAAGACAGTCATTACTAGTACTTTTAGTTCCTTTGGGTTCGACAATCCAGTCTTGCTAAAACTATACTACTGTTTGATAGGTACACTTGCCTACATCGCGATAATAGTCAGTTTCAAGAACGAGTAATTATAAATATTTAAAACCTATCACGAAATCACACGATCACAAGCCATCTTCATTGCTTCAAATTCAAGTCCTTTTGGGTCATAAGATACTTAAGACTTTTATGGTCTGTACAGACATGGCTTTTCTCCCCGAATAGGTAATGTCGCCAAATCTTCAAAGCAAATACAATGGTGGCTAATACTAGATCATGCGTAGGATAGTTTTTCTCATGGGGTTTTAGTTGTCTCGAAGCATAAGCTACTACCTTGCCTTCTTGTATAAGCACACGACCTAGTCCACTCAAGGATGCATCACTATAAATTACAAATTCTTTCCCTGATTCTGGTTGTACTAACACTGGTGCCTTGGTCAATAACACTTTTAACTTCTCGAAGCTCTGCTAACATTTTTCTGACCATTCAAACTTGACATCTTTTTGAAGTAATCTCATCATAGGAGTGGCTATCATAGAGAACCCTTTCACAAACCTTCTGTAATAACCGGCTAAGCCCAAAAAGCTCCTAACTTTAGTTACATTCCTTGGCGGCTTGCATTCGACAATAATAGAAATCTTATTGGGATCAACTTGTATACCATCTCCTAAAACAATGTGGCCTAAGAACCTGACCTCTTGAAGCCAAAACTAGCTTTTACTAAACTTAGCATACAACTGTTGGTCCCTCAAAGTCTACAAAACAGTTCTCAAGTGTTCGGCATGCTCTGTCTCATCTCTAGAATAAATCAGAATATCATCGATAAATACCACAACAATCTTATCCAAATATGGCTGAAAAATTCAGTTCATTAAATCCATAAACACGGTAGGAGCATTCATTAATCCAAATGGCATAACAAGAAACTCGTAGTGGCCATACCTTGTTCTAAAGGCAATCTTAGGCACATCAGACTCTTTAACTCGTAACTCGTAATATCCAGACCTCAAGTCTATCTTAGAGAACCATGTCGCTCCTTTTAGCTGGTTAAACAAGTCATCAATCCATGGAAGAGGGTACTTATTTTTTATTGTCATCTTATTAAGTTGTCGGTATTTAATGCATAATCTCATGGAACCGTCTTTTTTTCATGAATTGTAACACCCCAAACCCGGCCTAGACGTTCTGGCTGAATCTAGCGTGTCACATCGAAGTGTTTTTTGAAAATTGATCTTTTTGGTAGAAAATTGTTTCTGAGCTGAAATCTCTTTGTTAAAAATTCCAATTATCTTAACCATTTGTTATCCATTTAAAATGTCTTTACTTTTAAGAAAAACATGTTTATTGCAGAAGCATGTCAACAATGTTGCGAAAACATGATGTTATGAAAATAGATATCATTTTGGAAAACTGCGCTCTACTTCTAACAGAAATAAACCATAATAGTTTAAAAACCCCCAAATTAAAAGTTAGAAAATTAAAGAAAGGCCTTATTACATCAACACCCAAAGTGAAAATTAAATTAAGTAATGTAAAAGAAAATACAAATATTTAAAGCTGTTTGTAGTGTGGCCGCCTCCAAGTCCTCTCATACGTCAAACCGCCTACTGAGGATTACCTGAGGAAAAAAAGTAAAAGAGGGGGTGAGTTTACGAAAACTCAGTGTGTACAAACCTCATCAATCGTAAAGCATGCACCACATCAATTTGGGCCTAAGCCCATTACAATAACGGTAGCACTTGGGCCTTAACCCATGGTAGCCTCAGTTGGGCCTGAGCCCATGTCACAATCAGAATCAGTTTATGCAATGCACAAATACCAATCCAACCCTGCACTCCATATCCCGTCAAACCCTACACTCCTGTGGGGATTTAATCAACCCACCCATCCCTACACTCCTGATGTAGCACCGGTTGCGGCACTAACCAATATCGCAGCAGAACTGTCAATTACATAATCAGCTTAAAGCTATCAGTGGATCCACAATCATCAAGCAACCATGCGACCCTAACAAATTATACACTTCTTCCAAATCAATGATCCCATCCCCCATGCAACATAATATAACATGAATGCAAACATATCATGAATGGCATAAATAATAATTATATAACATGTAGGGGCATTCTAGTCATTCAGTCCTTCGAAGGCATGGTAGTCATTTTACAAATCGGGGTCTGGGTACACTTACTGACTTATCTGTAGGTCCACAGTCATCTTTCGCGACTCGTGCAACCTTTTCCAATCAAAACATACAATTGGGCCTAAAGCCCATTACGAAGCCCAAGTGGAGCCCACATGCTCATACGGCCTGCTAAGCCCAAAATCGACCTTAGCCATGTGAACAACACAGCCTTGTCTAATATTTCTATATTTCCACAACAAAAACTCGAGTGGGGCCCACGAGCCCATTGGGCCCTCACGGCTTATGTGACAGCCCTAAATTGACCCTAGTTGGAAAGTGGTTTCGGGACCACTAAACCGAGTCATAAAGATAATTAACCGTCATAGTTGATGCTCATTATATGTACATATGCATGTGTGAAAATTTCATGTTTGAATTTTGTTAATAGTAAGTGAATTTTATCAAATAGGACTTATGTGAGAAAATTTGGAAATGTGCTAGGCAAATGTAAAGTGGCCTAATAATGCATGTTGTGAAATGATGGGTTTGCATGTTAAATTACCCAAAAATTAAAGCATAGTGGCCGGCCATGCTATGGGTGGAAACATGTTGTAAACATGTTGTGTTAGTGAGTTATGTTAGAAAGAATAAAAAAAGGGGTTAGGATTAAAGTAATACAAAAAGGTGGAGTGATGAAAAAAAAATGGTCTCATCCATGCCCCCCCTTTTGCCGTGAATGGAAGAAAGGAAACAAAGAAAAAAAAGTGTTCATTCTTGAACATCTTTGACCGAATAGAATAAAGAAAGGAAGGGAATGAGCTTGGAGAAAAATCGGCTATGAAGGCTCACTAGATTAAGGTATGTTTAATGTTGCTTTGAAAGTTCATACATCCCTTGGATGATTAGTCTAAATTCTAACTATCTCATGGATGGATTTGGGATTATTAGAGAGTTAGTATTCGACTAAGAGGCTTCAAAAGTTTTAGTTGAAGCCTTGAGACTATTAGCATGTTAGCTATATGGATGTGTTATGAGGCTTGAGGTGTTAGGTAAATTTGAACTCATCACCAAGTTCTTTAAACAATCCAAGCTAAAAGTTTCGATATTGAGGTATCTTGAGCATCCGGCCATGGTAGGAAGTAGAAGGGAAAATATGGTTGTTGTTAGATGAAGTAGAGTCTAACAAATGAGCACATATGTGCATTAGTTGCTAGATGGAGAAGAATCGGCTAGCAAGTTGTGTGCTAAGGCCGAACATAATTTTGTATATTAATGAGTAATGCATGTGTTGAATTGATGGAAAGGGAGAGGATGCTTTACTAGTGTATATATGTGTATTGGCCAAGTTTTGAACTTGAAACAAAATGGTGTTTAGTCAATACAAGTGACCATACTTGTAGAATGTGGGCTAAGTCCCGAAGGCTTTTGTGCTAGGTGACTATAACCGGACTAAGATCCGAAGGCATTCGTGCGAGTTGCTATATCCGGGCTAAGACCCGAAGGCATTTGTGCTAGCGATTATATCCGGGCTAAAACCCGAAGGCATTTGTGCTAGCTACTATATCCGGGCTAAGTCCCGAAGGCATTTATGCTAGTGACCACATCCGGGCTAAGACCCGAAGGCCTTGTGCAAGTAGTTATATCTGGCTAAATCCCGAAGATTTCTTGAGTTTGGGAATGAGCGATCTGCTGTAATAATTTCAACTAATACGCTCGTAAAATCTCAACAACGAGGTATGTGTTGTACATGCATTGGATTAATTGATTCCTCTTAAATAGCATTCGCTCAGTCGATTAAGGAGCTTCCGGTTTTTGGTTAAGTTGATCCCTTATGTATGAATATAAGGGTTGGAAATGTGAAGTAGGACTGATTTTTGAGAATATATGTGTATATGAAATTATCCGTTTAGTTATATGAATGCTATACTTCAGTTGAGCCTAATTCCATTACTCAAAACTTACTAAGCATTAAATGCTTACTCCGTTTCTTTGAATCTCTGTTTTATAGATTTTGGTTCGTCAGCTATCGGACTCGGGAGTGTCGAAGTCGAAGTCGCCCACACTATCAAACCCCCTTTTGGTACATTTTTGGTTGAACTTTGAAATGGCATGTATAGGACTACCCTTTTTGTTGTGGGTCATGTACCCTTTAGTTTTGTATAAATTTGGATAGCCATGTGAAAATGGCTTATATACACTTTGAGCTTAGTATTATAATCGTCTTGTATGATGTTCATTAAGAGGTATGGAAATGTTTGGGAACGATTAGCCATTGGAATGGTTAATCATGATCATATTTTGTGCTATTTATGCCAAAGGGCTAGTTGAATCATGGAAACTATGTAATAGGTAAAGTCTACCTTAAAAATAGATGCTGATAGCAGCAGTGACGTGAATGTGAAAAATCACTAAAAATAGTAGGAATGGAATTAAATAGTTAATAAATTATGTAATCGAACCTTGATGAATCTATTTTCATAGGAAAGTAACGAAATGATCATATGAACAGTATGTTAAGAGATATTTAAGTTTTCGTGAGACAGGACCAGAACGGTTTCTGGATTCCCTGTTCCTACATTGGAAATTCATTATAAATTAACCAGAGATAATTAGAAGTCATGCCATATATTTATAGATTCCTTTTCGAGTCTAGTTTCTATAGAAACAAACGACATCAGTATTGAAATCCTGTACAGGGAGATATCCAAGTCGTAATGCACAAAGGTCAGTGTAGTCGAACCCTGAAACAGGGGAGACTTTAACTAATAAACTGTACTAATTGGCTTGACCAAAAATTCTAGAAAAATATTTGTAGATTAACATACGAGTCTAGTTTCAGGAAAAATTTACGAAACTGGTTTTTGAGTTTTGAAACTCAAGATATGATTTTTAAGGCGACAGTGATGCAGTAACCAGCTTGTCTGGAAAATTTTCAAATGGACTGTGGAAATAAGTGGATTAAGCCCGTTAACCCCTCGTGTCCGACTCCTGCAACGGTCTCGGGTACGGGGTGTTACAATTTTATTGGTATCAGAGCTACGGTTTAGTCGATTCTAGGACTACCGTTATACGTTTGGGTCTAGCTATACATGCCATTTTGTGATTATTTGATAGTGTGGTGATTTCTGACATTGCAAATGTGTTTATTTATAGTAATGGATCCCGATCCCGACCGAGCGGTAGCTGATGATCTTGAGAGTGTAGCGCCTGCTCCCGCACAAGGGACAGCGCCGGCGGACTCTCAACCTATTGCTAGTAATCCAAATGATGAAGCTAGACAAGCTTTTTATAGCGTGATGAATGATTGGTTCAACCAATACGTTCGAACTAATACGGCTATTCCACAACCTCCATTCCCGACTAATACCACCCCCGCACCTACAATACCTCCGGTAGCTGACCAAATAAGGTCGAATAAGCCCCCAGTTGACAGAATCTGAAAACACGGGGCTACTGAATTTAAAGCTACGGACAGCGATGATGCCGAGCAAGCGGAATTTTGGTTGGACAACACTATTCGGGTACTCGATGAGCTATCTTGCACACCCGATGAGTGCCTAAAGTGTACTATCTCCTTGCTACGTGATTCTGCCTACTATTGGTGGAATACGTTGACTTCTGTTGTGCCTAGAGAGCAAGTAACTTGGGAGCTTTTCCAAACCGAGTTTCGAAAGAAGTATATCAGTCAGAGATTCATTGATCAAAAACGGAAGGAATTTCTTGAACTTAAACAAGGTTCCATGTCGGTTACCGACTATGAGTGAAAATTTGTAAGGCTTAGCCGGTACGCGCGGGAATGCGTTTCTTCAGAAGCTGTGATGTGTAAACGTTTCGAGTATGGGCTGAATGATGATATAAAGTTGTATGTTGGCATTTTGGAAATCCGAGAATTTGTGGCACTTGTCGAGCGGGCTTGCAAAGCCGAGGAGCTCAGTATGGAGAAAAGAAAAGCTGAGGTGGAAGTAAAGGAGTTTCGTAAGAGGTCTTTGGGGAGGCCCTTTCAACAGTCATCGAAGAAATTTAGAGATGATTTAGGCCGATCTAGAAACACTTCGGGCTTTTCTAGACGAGATCGCGATCGACCCCCTGTGAGTGCACGAGTCACTTCTGTCGCCAGAGTTGGAAATGATCGTCGAGACAGAACGGAGTGTCAGTATTGTGGTAAATGGCACTCGGGGAGTTGTAGATTCCATGACCGCTCCTGTTACAAGTGCGGGTCAGTTGACCACTTCATTAAAGATTGCCCGAGGTTGTCTGAACAGAATGCAAATCAGAGTGGGAAACCGGGTGCTACCACTGCTCGAGGTAGACCATCTAGAAATACGGGCAATGCTAGTGGTGGTCAGAGAGGATCTAGGGATGCTACGACCAGATCTGAGGCTCGTGCTCCTGCTAGGGCTTATGCTATACGCGCACGCGAGGATGCTTCCTCGCCAGATGTTATTACCGGTACTTTTACTCTCTTTGATACTAATGTGATTGCTTTGATTGACCCTGGTTCTACTCATTCTTATATATGTGAAACCTTAGCATCCAGTACGACTTTACCTATTGAGTCTACTGAGTTCGTAATTCGGGTGTCAAAACCCTTGGGTCGTTACGTGCTTGTCGACAAAGTGTGTAAGAAATGTCCCCTAATAATTCGAGGTTCCTATTTTCCGGCGGACTTGATGCTTTTGCCGTTTGATGAATTTGATGTTATTCTTGGTTTGGATTGGTTGACCGTGCATGATGCGGTTGTGAATTGCAAAAGCAAGACTATTGATTTGAGGTGCACAAGTAACGAGATAATCCAAGTTGAGTCCACGGACTTAAAGGGGTTGCCAGCTGTAATATCATCAATGTTGGCTCAGAAATATGTAAGAAAGGGGTGCGAAGCATACCTTGCGTATGTACTTGATGACAAAGAATTAGAAAAGAAACCCAAATCTGTGCCGGTGGTTTGTGAATACCCGGATGTTTTTCCCGAAGAATTACCGGGTTTACCACCTGTTCGGGAGGTAGAGTTTAGTATTGAGCTTGTACCTAGGACTACGCCAATTTCGATAGCTCCGTATCGTATGGCACCAACCGAGTTAAAAGAGTTGAAAGCTCAGTTGCAAGAGTTGACGGATAGAGGTTTCACTCGACCAAGTTTCTCACCTTGGGGGTGCACCAGTATTGTTTGTGAAAAAGAAGGACGGAACCATGAGGTTGTGCATTGACTATCGTCAGCTGAATAAAGTGACGATAAAGAATAAATATCCGTTATCGCGTATTGATGATTTGTTTGATCAACTAAAGGGAGCCTCAGTGTTTTCAAAGATAGATT
The DNA here is from genome assembly GCF_007990345.1 of Gossypium hirsutum. Classification (NCBI taxonomy): domain Eukaryota; kingdom Viridiplantae; phylum Streptophyta; class Magnoliopsida; order Malvales; family Malvaceae; genus Gossypium; species Gossypium hirsutum. The sequence continues at coordinate 106,399,198 of NC_053429.1, read as the reverse complement.
TGAGATCGGGTTATTACCAATTGCGAATTCGAGATTCGGATATACCCAAAACTGCTTTCAGAACGAGATACGGCCACTACGAGTTCTTAATGATGCCGTTTGGGCTCACTAATGCCCCTGCGGTATTTATGGATTTGATGAATTGGATCTTCAGACAGTATTTGGACCGGTTCGTAGTTGTGTTCATTGATGACATCTTAGTCTATTCAAGAGATGAGACCGAACATGCTGAGCACCTGAGATTAGTGTTGCAAATTTTACGGGATAAGCAGTTATATGCTAAGTTCAGTAAGTGTGAGTTCTGGTTAAGAGAGGTTAGCTTCTTGGGTCATGTGGTATCCGCATCGGGTATTCGAGTTGACCCGAGCAAAATTTCAGCCATACTTAACTGGAAGCCTCCGAGAAATATTACTGAGGTTCAGAGCTTTTTGGGACTTGCCAGTTACTACCGATGGTTTGTAAAAGGTTTCTCGATGATAGCCACACCAATGACGAAGCTACTTCAAAAACATGTTAAGTTCGAATGGACGGAAAAATGTCAGAAAAGTTTTGATCAACTGAAAACTTATTTGACTGAAGCTCCAATTCTAGTGCAGCCCGAATCAGGCAAAGAGTTTGTCATATATAGTGATGCCTCCCTACTTGGGTTGGGTTGCGTATTGATGCAAGAAGGTCGAGTTGTGGCCTATGCGTCGAGACAACTGAAGCCACATGAGAAAAATTATCTGACCCATGATCTCAAACTAGCTGCCATCGTATTCGCTTTGAAAATATGGCGACACTACTTATTTGGGGAGAAGTGCCATGTATATTCGGATCACAAAAGTCTCAAATATTTGATGACTCAAAGAGACTTGAATCTGCGACAAAGGCGTTGGCTTGAGTTGTTGAAAGATTATGAACTTGTCATTGACTATCACCCGGGAAAGGCTAATGAGGTTGCGGATGCCTTAAGTCATAAATCACTGTTTGCTTTACGAGCGATGAATGTACACTTGTCTGTTCTATCCGACAATGTGTTAGTGGCGGAATTAAAGGCCAAACCATTATTGATTCATCAAATTCGTGAAGCTCAGAAAGTCGATGATGAATTGGTTGCAAAACGGGCTGAATGTGTTCCGAATATGGAATCTGAATTTCAAATTGATAATGACGATTGTTTGAGGTTCAGAAGTCGTTTGTGCGTTCCAAGAAATTCAGAACTCATTCCGATGATTCTGAACGAGGCTCATTGTAGCCGAATATCAATTCCCGGGGAGTACGAAAATGTACAACGATCTGAGACGCCAGTTTTGGTGGCGTGGTATGAAACAAGACATTTCTGATTTTGTATCGAAGTGTTTAATATGTCAACAAGTGAAGGCGGAACATCAAGTGCCTACGGGTTTACTTCAGCCGATCATGATACCTGAATGGAAATGGGATCGAGTCACGATGGATTTTGTATCTGGGTTGCCAGTGTCGGCAAGTAAGAAGGATGCGATTTGGGTTGTTGTTGATAGACTGACTAAGTCGGCTCACTTTATCCCCGTACGTGCGGATTTTTCATTGGATAAACTAGCTGAATTGTATGTTTCTCAGATTATGAGATTACACGGGGTACCGATTTCTATTGTGTCGGATAGAGATCCGAGATTCACCTCGCGATTTTGGAAGAAATTGCAAGAAGCTTTGGGTACCAAGCTACATTTTAGCACTGATTTTCATCCCTAAACCGATGGTCAATCCGAGCGGATAATTCAGATACTCGAGGATATGCTGAGATGCTGCATCCTTAAGTTTAGTGGTTCATGGGAACGGTACTTACCTTTGATTGAATTCGCTTACAACAATAGTTTTCAATCAAGTATTATGATGGCACCTTACGAGGCTTTGTACGGGCGTAAATGCCGCACATCATTGTTTTGGACTGAGCTCGGTGAAAGAAAAATTTTCGGAGTTGATTTGATTAGAGATGCTGAGCAGAAAGTAAAAATAATTCGTGAAAGTCTGAAGGCAGCCACAGATCGTCGGAAATCGTATGCAGATTTGAAACGAAAGGACATTGAATATCAGGTGGGAGATAAAGTGTTTCTTAAAGTTTCACCTTGGAAAAAGATACTCAGATTTGGGCGTAAGGGCAAATTGAGTCCGAGGTTCATCGGGCCATATGAAATATCCGAACGAGTCTGTCCAGTTGCGTATCGATTGATTTTGCCCCCTGAACTTGAAAAGATTCACGACGTCTTTCATGTTTCGATGCTTCGACGTTATAGATCTGATCCATCGCACATAATTAATCCATCAGAGGTTGAAATTCAACCCGATATGAGTTATGAAGAAGAACCGATTCGTATCCTGGCTCGTGAAGTGAAAGAGTTACGAAACAAAAGGGTTCCTTTAGTGAAAGTGTTATGACTCAAACACGGGATGGAAGAAGCTACTTGGGAAACCGAGAACTCTATGAAAGAACGTTACCCAAACCTGATTACCGGTAAGATTTTTGGGGACGAAAATTTCTTAAGTGGGGGAGAGTTGTGACAGCCCTAAATTGACCCTAGTTGGAAAGTGGTTTCGGGACCACTAAACCGAGTCATAAAGATAATTAACCATCATAGTTGATGCTCATTATATGTACATATGCATGTGTGAAAATTTCATGTTTGAATTTTGTTAATAGTAAGTGAATTTTATCAAATAGGACTTATGTGAGAAAATTTGGAAATGTGCTAGGCAAATGTAAAGTGGCCTAATAATGCATGTTGTGAAATGATGGGTTTGCATGTCAAATTACCCAAAAATTAAAGCATAGTGGCCGGCCATGCTATGGGTGGAAACATGTTGTAAACATGTTGTGTTAGTGAGTTATGTTAGAAAGAATAAAAAAAGGGGTTAGGATTAAAGTAATGCAAAAAGGTGGAGTGATGAAAAAAAAATGGTCTCATCCATGCCCCCCCCTTTTGCCGTGAATGGAAGAAAGGAAACAAAGAAAAAAAAAGTGTTCATCCTTGAACATCTTTGACCGAATAGAATAAAGAAAGGAAGGGAATAAGCTTGGAGAAAAATCGGCTATGAAGGCTCACTAGATTAAGGTATGTTTAATGTTGCTTTGAAAGTTCATACATCCCTTGGATGATTAGTCTAAATTCTAACTATCTCATGGATGGATTTGGGATTATTAGAGAGTTAGTATTCGACTAAGAGGCTTAAAAAGTTTTAATTGAAGCCTTGAGACTATTAGCATGTTAGCTATATGGATGTGTTATGAGTCTTGAGGTGTTAGGTAAATTTGAACTCATCACCAAGTTCTTTAAGCAATCCAAGCTAAAATTTTCGATATTGAGGTATCTTGAGCATCCGGCCATGGTAGGAAGTAGAAGGGAAAATATGGTTGTTGTTAGATGAAGTAGAGTCTAACAAATGAGCACATATGTGCATTAGTTGCTAGATGGAGAAGAATCGGCTAGCAAGTTGTGTGCTAAGGCCGAACATAATTTTGTATATTAATGAGTAATGCATGTGTTGAATTGATGGAAAGGGAGAGGATGCTTTACTAGTGTATATATGTGTATTGGCCAAGTTTTGAACTTGAAACAAAATGGTGTTTAGTCAATACAAGTGACCATACTTGTAGAATGTATTAAGTGTTGCAATCGGCCTCAACATAGACATGTATGTTCGGCCACATGAATGAGTACATAAGTTGATGTGTATGTTCGGCCATAGGTAAGCATATTGATGGCTTTATCTTGACTTAGAAAATTCGGCTAAGGGGAATATTAGCTAATATGTTGAATTCGATTCGTGATTTCGTACATATGTGACTCTAATGTCTAATGTATATATGGGCTAAGTACCTTGAGCTTCTCTTTTGATGTTTGAATGAATTGTATTAAATTGCTTAATGTGATTAAAAATGCGTATGACCATTTTGTATTTGAGCTAAAGGTGGCCATATGACCCATCAAATTCATTGTCATGTTCGGCCATAAGCTAGCATAATGAGACTTTAATAAGTTAAATTTGTTTGAATTAGCTCAAGAGCTTAGAGGACCAAAGTTGGATAAGGGAAAGGAAAAAGTGATCGAATAGCTGTCGAAATCGTTCGACAACATCCGAGGTAAGTTTTCGTGTAATGGAGCTTAGATTATGATTCGATTAGATTATGTCTTAAGTAAATCAAAATCATGCTCTTTGTATGTGGCTATTGAGCCGAAATTTGTAAGTGTGATAAGTGTTTTGTGTTTGAGCTTTGGTAATGAAAATGAAATATGGATGTGTCATGATTTATTGATATATGTGCATGGTTATTCGAATGATATCCGGGCTAAGTCCCGAAGGCTTTTGTGCTAGGTGACTATAACCGAACTAAGATCCGAAGGCATTCGTGCGAGTTGCTATATCCGGGCTAAGACCCGAAGGCATTTGTGCTAGCGATTATATCCGGGCTAAAACCCGAAGGCATTTGTGCTAGCGACTATATCCGGGGTAAGTCCCGAAGGCATTTATGCTAGTGACCACATCCGGGCTAAGACCCGAAGGCCTTGTGCAAGTAGTTATATCTGGCTAAATCCCGAAGATTTCTTGAGTTTGGGAATGAGCGATCTGCTGTAATAATTTCAATTAATACGCTCGTAAAATCTCAACAACGAGGTATGTGTTGTACATGCATTGGATTAATTGATTCCTCTTAAATAGCATTCGCTCAGTCGATTAAGGAGCTTCCGGTTTTTGGTTAAGTTGATCCCTTATGTATGAATATAAGGGTTGGAAATGTGAAGTAGGACTGATTTTTGAGAATATATGTGTATATGAAATTATCCATTTAGTTATATGAATGCTATACTTCAGTTGAGCCTAATTCCATTGCTCAAAACTTACTAAGCATTAAATGCTTACTCCGTTTCTTTGAATCTCTGTTTTATAGATTTTGGTTCGTCAGCTATCGGACTCGGGAGTGTCGAAGTCGAAGTCGCCCACACTATCAAACCCCCTTTTGGTACATTTTTGGTTGAACTTTGAAATGGCATATATAGGACTACCCTTTTTGTTGTGGGTCATGTACCCTTTAGTTTTGTATAAATTTGGATAGCCATGCGAAAATGGCTTATATACACTTTGAGCTTAGTATTATAATCGTCTTGTATGATGTTCATTAAGAGGTATGGAAATGTTTGGGAACGATTAGCCATTGGAATGGTTAATCATGATCATATTTTGTGCTATTTATGCCAAAGGGCTAGTTGAATCATGGAAACTATGTAATAGGTAAAGTCTACCTTAAAAATAGATGCTGATAGCAGCAGTGACGTGAATGTGAAAAATCACTAAAAATAGTAGGAATGGAATTAAATAGTTCATAAATTATGTAATCGAACCTTGATGAATCTATTTTCATAGGAAAGTAACAAAATGATCATATGAACAGTATGTTAAGAGATATTTAAGTTTTCGTGAGATAGAACCAGAACGGTTTCTGGATTCCCTGTTCCCACTTTGTAAATTCATTATAAATTAACCAGAGATAATTAGAAGTCATGCCATATATGTATAGATTCCTTTTCGAGTCTAGTTTCTATAGAAATAAACGACATCAGTATTGAAACCCTGTACAGGGAGATATCCAAGTTGTAATGCGCAAAGGTCAGTGTAGTCAAACCCTGAAACAGGGGAGACTTTAACTAATAAACTGTACTAATTGACTCAACCAAAAATTCTAGAAAAATATTTGTAGATGAACATACGAGTCTAGTTTTAGGAAAAATTTACGAAACTGGTTTTTACGTTTTGAAAGTCAAGATATGATTTTTAAGGCGACAGTGATGCAGTAACCAGCTTGTCTGGAAAATTTTCGAATGGACTGTGGAAATAAGTGGATTAAGCCCGTTAACCCCTCGTGTCCGACTCCGGCAACGGTCTCGGGTACGGGGTGTTATAGCTTATTTTGGCAAAATTAACCTAAGACCATGAGATCACTCAAGGCGGCCTCCTCTATTGTATCGGATTTTCCACACGTGCGTTCGCACATTCGTGTAGCAACTGTAGCCAAACTTTCGACTTTTCGGCATTTCGGCATTTCGTCTTTTTGTCGTTCTATGATCTATTAGTGTGGGTACACACCTGTTTGCGAAACCGCACTCAAATCCACGTGCCCCGAACATATAATCAGTCAAGAGATACAGTTAATCCTATGCTAATCTAAAGAAAAGACACAAGTCTAAGAGAGAGTTGATAAATCGGCCAACACTAGAACTCCAAGTCCGTTTACCTTAGATAATTGATCAGAAGATAAGTAGATCTCCACTACAATTGTATCCCTCGAAAGTCCTTACACTTCTCGCGAGGCTAGAATCTAGACCACCCATTTAAGAGAAAGAGTTGAGACAAAAAAGAGAATACTATTCGGTTTAGTCAATGGAAAGGAAGGTGTCATGAAAACCATTTAAACAGAACAAGGGGGGTGGCGAGTAACTTACCGGATGTTATCAAACTTCTGCGAACTAGAACCACAACCCCAAGGGAGGATCAATGCTATATTCGGCTACCCCACAAAAACAACACTGGAGAGAAAAGAAAGAAGAAATGAAGAAAAGAAGAGAGGGAGGAAGAACAGTATAGTAACAACTATTAGAATAAGGGGAAAAAGAACAAGTATTCGGCCAAATGAGAATGGAAGATAAGGAACAAAGTTTCGACCAAAAGAAAACGAGGGACGAATAATAATGGTTTCGGTCAAATGAAGAGAATATGAGGAGAAGAAAAATGATGAGAAGCAAGATTCATCTAAATGAGAAAGGAAAGAAAAACATCACCCAAACGCAATTAGTCACTACGATAGAGTACGAAAATGCAAAAGAAAAGAATACAAAAAGATTCAGCACTTAGGAAAAATACTAACTCAAAAATAGCACAAAGGAAAACTCCAAAGAAAAGTTTCCAAAAGCCAAAAATGTACCAAATGACCCCCTAGCCGAGTTTTGCCTATTCAAGCTTCCCACAATTGGCTACAACTCTCCCAAATTTGAACTCCTTAAATTTCTCCTAAAATCCCTCCCCTTATCCCTCCTTGAATCACTCATCATCACTCTCCACAACTCCTCCATCAGAATTTCACTGCAACATAACCACTGGCAGAAACCAACTGCAAAATAAATACCCATCAATATCCCATGCCAACACTCGAACCCTAGACCTCCTTGCCACCCTTGTGATGCTACCTTGCCACTACACCACAAGGCTCTTTGTGTCACCATTTAGCCTCAATTAATTATAAGGTCTATAGGCCAAAGTCCAGGTTCCTTAAATAGAAAAAAAACCAAAATAAATTGCAAGAGCCAAGACTTGAACCTAGGCTCCCTTATAACCTTAATGACACCCCAACCACTAAACCACATGCTCTCTTGTGTCATTTACTTACCACAATAATTTAAAAGGCCTACTTCCAAGATCTAGGGTTTTATTCACTTAAAATCAAAATTTTTGCTAAAGCCCAAGTTTGAACCCAGGACTTTTCCAACTCCTTTCAGGACCCTTAACCACTTGAGTAAACATTTAATTGTGTCACTCACTTGCACAACTAAATTTTAATTCCTCCGATACGCGAAGCCCATTTTTTCAAAGCCGAAAATTTGGGGCGTTACACGAATAATACGGGAGCACCCCATGGCAAAAAGCTTGGTCTCACAAAACCTTTGTCAGTCAACTCTTACAACTGTAACTTCAATTCTTTCAGCTCAGTCGGGGCCATCCTATATGGAGCAATAGAGATAGGTGCTGTCCCTGGCATTAGCTTAATACCGAATTCAAGTTCTCTATTTGAAGGCAAATCTGGCAATTCCTCCGGGAATACATCTGCATATTCACATACAACCGGGACTGATTCGATTTTCAACTCAGATTCCTTTGTATTCAATATGTATGCCAAATAAGCTTCATACCCTTTCCTCATACATCTCTGAGTAGTCATTGAAGAAATTACCATTGGCAGCTTATCGACATCATCTAATTCAACCTGAAGAATCTCACCGATTTCACATTTCAATTCCATAACTTTCTATCTACAATTCACTATAGCATCATGGAGTGTTAACCAATTCATACCCAGTATGACATCAAATTCATAAAAAGGCAACAACATCAAGTCGACCGGAAAACAATGACTTTTAACCATCAAAGGGCACTTCTTACATACTTTATCAACTATCACATGCTTTCCTAACGGGTTTGACACCTTAATCATAGACAAGTATATTCATACTAGATGCCAATTTCATACACACATACAAATGAGTAGAGCCAGGGTCTATCAAAGTAATAACATAGTATTATAGAGAGAGAAATTACCAGTGATCACATTAGGAGAAGTTGCACCTTCACGTGCGCGTATGGCATAGGCCCTGGCCGGAGCCTTAGCTTCAGATCTCACAGTTGTATCTCCTGTCACATTCTTACTACCGAACCCATTCCCAGCATTTCTCGAGGGTCTTCCCCTAGAAGCTATGCCATTCAGCCTCGAGTTCTAACATCTTGTTTTCTCTACCATCTAGGGGCAGTCCTTAATATAGTGGTCTTGAGAACCACAATTGAAACAAGATCCCTCACTCACCCTACAGGTGCCAAAATGACATCTACCACATTGTTGGCACTCGGGCTTGGAAGGTTTAGTGTTACCCACACTTGCCACGGATGTAGCCTGATATCTAAAACCCAAATTATGCTTTCTACGATTCTCGTATGAATGTCCAACTGACATATGTGAATGAGAGTACATCTCTCTAGATTTCTTAGACTGAGATGGCAATGACCTACTCATATATCTCTTTCTTGTATCTCTTGCCTCAGACTCGACTTTCCTCTTTTCTTTGATCAACTACTCAGCTTTAGAAGCGTGTTCAATGAGTACCACAAATTCTTTCAACTCAAGAATACCCACTAATGTCTTAATATCCTCATTAAGTCCATCTTCAAATCTTCTGCACAACTTACCTTCTTAGGATACACACTCCCGAGCATATTTGTTGAGTCTGACGAATTCTCTCTCATACTCGCTAACTGTCATACGACCTTGTTTCAAATCCAAAAATTCCTTACGCTTCTGATCGATGAACTTATCACTAATGTATTTCTTTCAGAATTCCTCTTGAAAGAATTCCCAAATAACCCTCTCCGGTGGTACCACAGATATCAGCGTTCTCTACCAGTGATACGCCGCATCTCTCAACAAAGGTATGGCACATTTTAGGCACTCCTCGGGTGTACAGGATAGTTTATCAAATACCCGTATCGAATTCTCTAACCAGAACTCTGCTTTCTCAGGGTCATCATTGGCACTTGCCCTAAATTCATCAGCACCTTGTTTCCAAATTTTATCAACTGATGTTTTAGAAAATCTCATAAAATCTATACCTTGAGACTTCACGGGTGTAGGTTGAGGATTTGGGGGAGGTGGGGGAGGTTGAGCATTCGGGTTCGTTCAAACAAACTCCATATACCATGCAATCATCAGGTGGAGAAAGGCCTTTCTGTCTCCTTCTCCTCTATTGACAGTTTCGGGTCTACTTTTGGATGGCATTGCTCCTTCAGCTGAAGCAGGTGCGTTACTTTCTACATCATCCGCCATTGCTCTGTCAGGATTCATTTGCTATATGAAAATACATTTTAATAATGTCAGGAGTCATCACACTATCATTATATATATACGTATAGCATGTATAGCTGACTCATATACGCTAGGTTAGTCCAAGAATCGACTAAACCATGGCACTGCCACTAAATGTAATACCATATACCCATACCCAAGGCCGAAACAGGATACGAGGCATTACCGAACACATACACAGTCATTCATGCAAAAATCGGGCTATAAAATTTTTCTTTAAAACAACTTCATTCACACATGTAATTTGTCCCTTATATGGGCCTACGAGGTCCAAAACAACCATTAAAAGGGATTCGGGACTAAATCAAAGACTTTAGAAAAGTTTGGGAAATTTTTCCCTAATACAAAGCCACACGCCCGTGTGAGACAGGGGACACGCCCGTGCACTCTCTACACGCCCGTGTCCTCTAGCTATGTAGCTCTCTAACTATGACGTCATCACCAATTTAAGGTCACATGGCCGCATCTCAAGCCCGTGTGGCCAGACCGTGTGGTCAATTAAAATTAAATAAATTTTTCATAAAAAGGTGCGGACTTCACACGGCCAGAGTACACGCCCATATGCGTAGGTCGTGTCCCTCACACGGCCAAGACACACGCCCATGTCTTAGCCCATGTGTTTACTACTAAGCATACTGAATTGCAAAAATAGGGTGTAGGGGACACACGACCATTCAACACGCCCATGGGGCAGACCGTGTATCACACACGGTCTAGACACATGCCCATGTTTCTACTCGCGTGGACCATTTAAAGGCTATTTTCCAAGCCAATTGTCGTCATCAATCATTCATACATTCAAAAAAATTTCATAGCATGCAACATGATATATTTAGATACTCAAATATTCAACACCATAGCACTCTTACATCTTTATAATGTCATCCTATTGCACATTCATTTTGTTACACCATTTAGAAGCATTCCACACCAATTTCATGCGTTATTAAGCTTGTTACCATAATTTCAAATTATGCATTCATGACTATAGTCATTTTAAGCCATTAAGTCATCCCTTATCTTTTAGCATCTAATCCATACTTTATCATACATTCACCCAGCAATAACATATCACATCATCAAGGCACTAACACATGCATGTATGGGTAATTAGGTTACAACCCAATGATCAAATATAAGCCATATCACATGGCCATTACAAAATGAATCATCAACATCATAGGCCTTCACAATTTGGCCAAACAACATGACACATATCACAAAATAACGAAGTCCTCTATACATGCCATACTCAAAATAACAATTTCACTATACTCAATATTGCTTTGATAGTGTGATCGAATACTTCAATAGCTTCCGATCCCCGAGCTAGCTTGGCAGAAGTACAAAGGATGGAAAAGGAAGGGGGTAAGCATTAAAGCTTAGTAAGTCCACATGCAAATAATATGTAATGGTAGTAAGCAATCAACATGCAAAGACATATTAATATATACATAAACATTATTTATCACTTAAACCTTCTGACATACTTATCATATGTACATATACTTTCTCATCACAGATCATTCTTTACCAAAGCAGTATTCATAGGTTTAGCATACATTCCTGTACTGCTCGTAGTATATCATATAACCATACCTCTTTAACATGCCCTCCTCGGGACTTTCATCACATCCATTGCATTACCCATTGAACACTCAGAATACTATTAGATACGCGAAAAACTTGCACATAAGTGCCACATATACATACGTAGCCAAAGCTACCTCATAACATGTAATGCTCGTGATGGAGCTACTCACGGGCTGGCTCATAAAAGCTATCAGTCAAGGTGTAGCTACACGGGCTACTCACACAAGCTGTCAGGTATCCGACCAACTCAATGATTACCTAGCCACCGGTAAGACACACAAGACCATTGCCCGAAACCTAATTACATGTATCACATTCATAATGAACTCGGACCAACTCAACGATCTCGGATGCTCGCATCCATAATGAACTCGGACCAATTCAACGAGTTCGGATTTCTAAATTCCTAGTGACATGTCACTTGTATCCTAGATTATTCCTAAGGTTCAAACGGGATTTTCCTCACTTGCAGAAGGCATACTTTTTCGTCCTTGCAAGTGTAGTCGTATGTACCGTGTAACGCCTCAAATTTGGGCCTAGAAGTGTTAGGTTTTGAGCAGGGGTATAGTTAGGAGACTGCACATAAATATTTAATTGTGCAAGGAAGTGACATAATTGAGTGTTTGGCTTAGTGGTTGTGTGCTCTGGAAGTGTTTGGGAAGTCATGGGTTCAAGTCCTGGCTTCCACAAAATTTTGCTTTTTAAGGATAAAACCCCTATCTTTGGCCAGTAGGGTTATAAGTTTATTTTGGTAAAAACATGACAGAATGGGCCTGTTGGTCTAATGGATAGCGGCGTGTGGAGTGTGCTGGTGGTCTAAGGTTCGAATCCCTGCTTGTGTAAATGGGGATTATTTTTGCTGGTGGCCATGGGAGGAAGTTCTGTTTGACTGAAACACCCAGAGTTTGAATAGATTTGAATGAGGTTGTTGTTAGCCGAATTTGGGGAGTGAAAAGGGGGATTTTCGATTGTTAAGGTTTGTGAAGATGAGGGATTTTAGGAGGAAATAGGGGAATTCGAATTTGGTGGGAGTATTGGTGCCGTTTGTGGACTCTCAACACTCAGAGTTCGATTTTAGAGACTAGCAAGTGCTCCTTATTTCGATGACTGTTAACCTGTTTGCCTCTTTTCTTTTTCTCTCCGTTCTCTCCTTAAGCCTCTATTTTTCTGTCTTTATACTACTAGTTTGGAGTCCTGTTCATAGAATTTCGTTCTCTTTGTTAATCCACTCATCTCTGTCTTTCTTTTCCTTGCTTAAACCTTTGCCGATTTTTGCTAGCATCCTCTCTCAACCATTTCTTTCACCTTGTTGATTAGCCGTCTCCTTCCCTCTCTCTCCATCTTGGTGTGAGATAGTCGAATACCCTTTTCTACTATTCTCCCTTTATTCTTCGACTTTTATTGAGTATCTTTTTCTTCATTGTAACACTGAATACCTTCTTCTTTTCCCTCTTCTACTTTCGGTTTTTCTCTAGGAAATGAGGGTTTGGCTTTGGTGTTCTCTATTTCTTTGGTCGAATAATTAGTTCTTTTCCATCCTACTTCTTCTGTCGACTTCTCTTCCCCATCCTCTCTTTATTTTGTTTTCAGCTAGTAAGAGTCCTCTGGTGAATCGGTAAGTACTCATGGCTTATTCTTATTTCTCTCTGCAGTTGCGATCTTCCTTCTAATATCTTCCTGTGTTACTGACTCCTGATAAAGGTAAATCATTCCAGTTGGTCTTTGTATCCTGTGTACCTTTGGCTGTGGTGTGGTAGACCGATTTTATCTATCAACCGTTCTTAGTTTTACGTGGTGGTAAGATGTCGTTCGTTTGGTTTTAGTTATTTTGTTCAAGGTGATAGTTAAAGATATTGGGATTCAATGCAGGTTGTGCTAAGGATTTGGTGATCACTGGGTTAAGGAAGGATTAAACCATACTTGCATAACCAAGGTTAGTAATGTACCATATTAGGTATTAAACGTTCAAAAGAGGGCATCTTAACCCCATCGATTAAAAGACTGACATGAGTCATTTTTGAATCTAGGTTGTTGTACATGGGGATTTACGCTATTCACATAAACAGGTGTGTAACACTGCCATTAGACGTGAAACTGCAAAGGCTGAAAAGCTGAAAGGCTAAAAAGCCAGAAAGTGGGTTGTCGACACCATACGAGCGTGTGGGTGCCTGTGTGGCAGGCCGTGTGACAAAACATGGTCGTGTGGTCAACAAGATGGCTATGAGCATTTTCATGGGCCGAAACGATACTGGGCCATTCTGGGCCAAACTAGGACACGTAGACCCAATGGGCCTGTGGGCCCCACACAAGAAGAATCACACAAGAGTGTGGTTAATATTGGGGCGGCTGTATGAATCACACTGCTAAGGCCATCTTGGGTTATGTGGGCCATACAAGTGTGTGGGCCCACATGGGTCGCAATATAGGCCGTAGGCCCATTATCACCGATTGGCTATTAAGGTTGCACAGGTTGCCCAAGATTACTGTAGACCCACTAGTGGGCTGATAAGAGTACCTGAACCCTTATTTACTTGAAAATGACCGAAATACCCCCATAGGGTAAAATAACCGAAATACCCTCATAGGGTAAAATGACCTAAATACCCCAGTAGGATAAAATGACTGTAATACCCCTGTAAAGTAAAATGACTATTTTGCCCTTATGTGATAAACTAACTATTTTGCCCTCATGTGGTAAAATGACAGTTTTGCCCTTATGTGGTAAAATGACTAATTTGCCCTTAGGTGATAAGATTATTATTTAGCCCTACATGATGTATGTGTATATTTTAGCATGTTGTTTGTAAACTGTATTGAATACATGTTTAATATTATGATATGACATGACATGTTGCATGATGCATTGCATGGGGATGGTCTTATATATGATTGGAGGAAGTGTACCGTACTGGCAGCTCTGTTGCAAATCACTGATGGCTTTAAGCCTATTATACTAGCAGCTCTGCTGCAAATACTGTTTAGTGCCGCAACCGGTGCTAATTCTGGTGTGTAGAGATGGGTGGGTTGATTTTATCCCCACATGGTGTGTAAGGTTGGTACGGAGATGGTGTGTAGAGGCTGGATGGATAGGACCTGCATACTGTTACTGCTACTGCATTGTTTACTGTTATTGTACTATTTACTGTTACTGTAATGGGCCAAGGCCCGAGTATATGACTGCTTCTATAATGAGATGAGCTAAAGCCCAAACTGATATTGCCACTATTACTGATATGGGCTTAGGCCCCACTGATACTGTTACTGGAATGGGCTAAGGCCCTAACTGAAACTAAAAGGGCTTAGGCCAAAATTGTGTTTACTTTAATTGTTTGCTTATATAGGATTACACGTTGAGTCTTTGTAAACTCACCCATTTGTTTTAACTATACAGGTAATCCCCAGCTGTAGTAGGATCGGTGCCGTAAGGGACACAAAGGTGGCCACACAACCGCTCTTGCTTCCACATTTGTTTTTAATTTATAAGTAGTTTTATTTGGGTATTGTTATGTAAAAAGGCCTCTATTATTTTTAATTTTGGGGTTTTGTTAATTTTTTATTTATATCTGCTAGTAGTAGGATGCGGGTTTTCAAAAGATATGCATGATTTACCAAAATACCGCGAATTCAAAAAACAGTTTCAAAAGCTTCTGCGATAAACGAGATTTTGAAATAAATAACGTTTTAAAGTAAATACTTTTGATAGTGAAGCAAGTTTTAAAATTATTTTCTAGATCACACAAAAAGGCTAAATAAACATTGGACTTTTCAAACGATATCATGTTTTACAAAAAAAAAAAGAAAAAACACTTCAATGTGATATTGCCAGATTCGACCATGACGTCCAGGCCTGATTTGGGGTGTTACATAACGGCCAATTATCATTTATGCTTTCATAACAACTAATAAATATATAACTCATAATAACAAGAAAACATTTATCACATAATATCAAAACATTACGAACATGCTACAATACCATATTATTTGCATATGCACTTACCTTGGTACAAAATGATGGTAATCGAGCCTAATCGTCGTATACTTTATTCTTTCCTCGATCAAGACCCAGTTCACGTTTTTCTTGATCTATAATGCCAAATTTAACTTGTTTATCAATCACATTATTCAAATCAATCCATAACTCATGCTTTGGTAAAATACCCTTTTTACCCCTAACTTTTCACTTATTTACGATTTAGTCCCTAGGCTCGTAAGTGAAATGCATGCATTTTCTTTGTTACGCAAGCCTAGCCGAATTTTCCTTGTACCCATAACAGCCCATATTTTCATCAAAAATCAGATTTTTATCACTTATTTTACATCTTCTACAAAATGGTCCCTTTAAGGTGTTTTCATGCAAAATCACCTAGTAAAAGATGTTGAGCACATATCAAACTATCATATTCTTCCATTAAACATCAAAACACAAACTTCTCATGCATGGGTCAAAATTCCAACATGAACCCTAGCTTAAAATATGGTTAGAGACGGGTACATCATGTTACAAGGATTTCAAAAATGTAAAGAACATTAAAAACGGGGCTAGAACAGACTTACTTCCAAGCTTGAAAAGTTTGAAAACCCTAGCTATGGTTGTAAACAAATTTCGGCAGTTAAGGAGGAAGATGGACAACATTTCCACTTGATTTTCCCTTTTATTTTATTTAATTACTAAATGACCGAAATGCCCTTAGGGTTTTTCTTTCAAATTTTTCCTATGCATGTCCATTTTTGTCTAAAATTATAGAAATTAGTCAAATTGCTAATTAGGACCATCTAATTCATAATCTAAAGAAATTTCATGCTTAAAGCTTACAGAACGCAAGTTTTGCATTTTATTCAATTTGGTCTTTAAAATTTAATTAGACATTTTATGCATAGAATTTCTTCATGAAACTTTCACATAAGCGTGCATTCATATTATAGACCTCATAGAAATCATAAAATAATTATTTTTATCTCAGATTTGTGGTCTTGAAATTACTATTTCGACTAGGCCCTAATTCGGGATGTCACATAAGCAATGATAGGATACAATTGGCATGTCAATAGTGTTATTTGCACGTAGTACGAGATATGGTATGTGATGATACTGATGTACGAGAATTTATTGTTTATACCGGAATTCAGCATTTGTTGCGGATTACCGAGCTTTGTCTCTACGGAGACCATTGTTACTGATTATCTCTACGGAGACCTTGGTGTGTTCTGGAGGGATGTAATATCCTATGACATTTGATGCCTACGAGTTCTTTGGTGCTTAGATGTGTATTGGAGTTATCGCTCGAACAAGCAATCTCGGGTGTTTTGGCGGAGTAAGGTTTAGCAACAAGGGAATTGATTGAATGGTAATATGTAATGTGGTAGAAATGAAAATATAAGACTGAATGATTGAAATGATGATATATGTTCTGTAGTGATATGTAATTAAAGTATATATAGATGATGAATTATTAATAATGAGTTGTAATAAATTACTCTTTTACATTCTTACTAAAATATCATAATATTAACGAATTTGAATATTATTTAAATATATATTTTCATTTTCAATCATGATGCCTAAAATCTAAAATTTTATTTCTTCGTAACACTTTTCAAAAATAATAAGAAACTGATACTAAATTCAAGTTACGAAATGAATTTTTTTAATTATATTAATCCTTTTTAAATTTAAAAAAAAACTTTTTTTATCCAACTTGGAGCATTTCCGGTAATAATACTTAAAATTTATCTGTGGTACTTACAAGTCCAATGAACTAGCTGATAATTAAAATGGATCACCCATGATTTACTGTCTCAATTGCAGTCCATTGTGAGTATTTTTGTATGCAATTTGCGTATTTTCCTATTTTCTCCTGTTATATTCTTATATTTATATTAGTTTTGTTAAACTAAAAATGTATTATATTAATTTTAACATTTTTATGTATTTATATCATCTTGATTTTTTATGTATAATTTTAAATTTTAATTGTTTTATACAATAATCATATTATATAATTGTCTCGTACAGAAGTGAAGTCAATAATAATTTTTAGGGGTCAAGATTAAATTATATATTTTTAAAAAAATTAAAATATGATTTTATTATTAAATTATATATTTATATTTTTAGAATAATTAAATCAAAATTTTATTATTTTTGAATGTAGTATGTTATTAATTTATAATTTTATAAATTTTGAAGTGTGGCATATTAGTTCTACAAATGAAAGACTAAGCAATTTGTTTCTTAAAAATTATAATGATCATTAGTCCCTATGGCTCTCCCTTCCCCAACACTTAAAACAAAGTAATTAAGAGCGGCACCAAACCTACTTTACTCACCTATTTGTAGCCATATCCTTGCACTTAAAGACAAGAAACCCCACCCTGCAATCATTCCATTCCATATCCAATACGCTAATGGTTAAAGTTGGGTGATGGGATTGTAGCAGGTTGTTAAACCCCCCCCTCCCTTAGCCTCCATTTTCTTCATTGGAACAAGCTCTAAGGTCCCAGCACTGAGATAATGAGCACCGCAAGGTTCATCAAGTGCGTCACCGTTGGGGATGGAGCTGTGGGAAAGACTTGCATGCTTATCTCCTATACGAGCAATACTTTCCCCACCGTAATATCAACCAACATTTCTTGGATGTTATGTGATGTGATGGATTTTCTCATCAAATGTGATAATAATGCAATGCCTTTTCCTTCTTTTTCTGTAGGATTATGTTCCTACGGTTTTTGACAACTTTAGCGCCAATGTGGTGGTCGACGGCAGCACGGTCAACCTTGGTTTATGGGACACTGCCGGTAAGTAACTTAATGAAAATCCCAGATTTCCATCATTTATGTTAAATGTCACTCATCATTGAAAGCAATGGTGTAATTTTGTGAATTGCAGGGCAGGAAGATTACAACAGGCTAAGACCTTTGAGTTACAGAGGAGCTGACGTGTTTTTGCTTGCCTTTTCCCTCATTAGCAAGGCCAGTTATGAAAACGTCTACAAAAAGGTCAATTTTGCTTCCATGCTTCTATTCTTACAGTTTTCTTCATTGTGTTCACTTGACAAAACTACCCAATTGTTGACTAACAGTGGATTCCCGAGCTAAGACATTATGCTCCTAATGTCCCTGTTGTGCTTGTTGGAACCAAACTAGGTAAGTTCCCTGTTGTGCTTGTTGCTACATGTATATTCTTGGCACATAACTCTGAATTTCAGGGTATTTGGTTACACATAAACATCTTATTTCATTTTTCCTGGAATGTATGGTTACGATCCATGTTATGTGTTGGATACGGATATGTATCTTTTTCATGTACTTGCAAGGATTCTTAGAGGGTCACAACTCCAAATTCATATCCAAATATATGTCGGATACAACTCCATATTACAAGCGTAGATCATTCTTTATATTATTCAATTCTGCCTTTCATTTTCTCTTTTTTGGGTATAATCCTGTTTTACGTTAGACTCCAACTAACTGCAGATTTGCGAGATGACAAACAGTTCTTGACTGATCATCCAGGAGCAACGGCAATAACAACTTCTCAAGTAAGTTAATGTCAACTATTGGGGGACTAAAGTGTTCCCGAGCATGAGTACCGAGGATATGATCCTCCTATACTTACACTGAAGTTCAAGTACACATAATTTACTGGAAACTCTATGAGCAGGGGGAGGAACTAAAGAAAATTATAGGAGCAGTTAGTTACATTGAATGCAGTTCCAAAACCCAACAGGTACCCCATTTCTATGTACCCTTTATCCCAAAAAAAAAAAATTTAATAATAATATTTTCTTATTGCATTTGGTGTTTAATGTTCAGAATGTGAAGGCTGTTTTCGATACTGCAATAAAGGTAGCACTGAGGCCACCAAAGCCAAAGAGAAAGCCTCACAAGAAAAGATCATGTGTTTTCCTTTGAGTCTCAATCAACATTACACTCAATTGCAGAAAATATATTTTCTGCTATACCTTTTTATTTTTTTTTATTTTTTTTATCCTTAAATTCCATTTGAATATAAAGGATATCCATTAAAAATGCTGTAATTGATTACTGAAAGAAATAGTTTTTGTTTTATTTTTGTAATCATCTTTGTGATAAGCTATATTTTGAAATGGCAGGACCTGTTTGTAATTTCTGAGCAATAATTTAGATTAAAGTTCAATGGAGTACTCCAACTGTTTGAACTCTTGTTCCCGGGAATCCTGTTCAACTTATCAAAACTTTAAGAATGGAAAAGATAAAAATAAATAAATTTTACTAGATAGTGTTATTTTTTAGTCTTACAAATTTAACATTTATCTCTTCTTTTTTATTATCAAATTTTTAAATATTTTACTATCATATTTATTAACCCTTTAACCTTACTTATTTGGAAAAGTTACATCACAGATTCATATGGTAAAATGATGGAAAAGTGTTTGATAAAGACGAGTATGTACTTAAATGATTGAGAAAGCATGAACAACAATTGACAGCCAACGTTTTAATTTAACTGAGTTTCCAATAAATTGTCAAAATTTATCCCTGTGAAGTGAACTAATCAAATTTTGTAAATGATCAAAGAAAACAAAAACAGAAAGTGAGATGGACAAGGACAAGGACAAGGACAAGAACAAGAACAAGAACAAGAAAGAACATGTAGTTTGATAATGTACGCTTCATTTTTACCTGAGCTAAGAAAAAGTAACCAATCTAGGTAGGCCGTTCAAAAAACAAAACGGTTAAAGAATTTAAAATTTTATTAACAGAAATGGATTAATTGATTATTATATATTATTTTAAAAAATATATTCTTAGAGATTATATGTGATTATGTTAGTTGGGTTGTAAATTTAAAATAAAAAAACAGTAGACGGAAAAGTCGCAAGGGACAGCTATTTTGAATGTGTAAATTGTTAGTAACGCTGTTACAAAACTAACCTTTTACCCTCCAAAATGACGTGAAGAAAAAAAAAAGGTTAAAATTGGGTGAACCCAGCCAGCAGCAGCCGTTGTAATATTAGCCATTTGCCTCAAGCGTTTAGCTGTTTCATTCTTTGTTCTTCAGTTCCCAAACCCAGACAGATTCTAAAACAGAAAATGCCAACCGTAGCATGCAAGTAATTTACCCAAATAACAAGCAAAACACCAAAACTAAAGCTTGTTTCTCCTTTTTCTTTTGTTTTTATCTTCATTTTTAAGTACTTTGTTTTCAATTGAAGACAACATCCAAGGACAAAAGAAAACACGAGAAAGAGAGAGCAATGGGAGCTTACAGAGCTGATGATGACTATGATTACTTGTTTAAGGTTGTCCTGATCGGTGACTCTGATGTTGGGAAATCCAACCTTTTGTCTAGATTTACCAAAAACGAGTTTAGCCTTGAATCCAAGTCTACTATTGGGGTTGAGTTTGCCACTCGTAGCATTACTATCGAGGATAAGGTTGTCAAAGCTCAGATTTGGGACACCGCTGGCCAAGAAAGGTCTCTTCTTTCTTTCCACTTCCATTTTTTTTCCTTACAGCAGATCGTGATCTGGGTTTCTTTTTTTTTTTTTTTTTTTTGGCTTCTTGCAAAATGGATAATTTCTTTTCCTTTCTTTTGGATAAAGATATCGTGCTGTCACCAGTGCATACTACCGTGGGGCTGTTGGTGCTTTACTAGTCTACGATGCCACCCGCCATGTTACCTTTGAGAACATAGAAAGGTGGCTCAAGGAACTTAGAGATCACACCGATGGCAGCATTGTGATTATGCTGCTCGGGAACAAGTCGGACTTGCGTCACTTGCGAGCAGTTTTGACCGAAGATGCCAAAGCTTTCGCCGAAGAAGAGAAAACTTATTTCATGGAAACATCCGCACTGGAGTCTCTCAATGTTGAGAGTGCATTCACTGAAGTGCTGACACAGATTTATCATGTTGTAAGCAAGAAAGCTCTTGAAGGTGGAAACATCCAAGCAACTTTGCCAAAAGGCCAAATGATCAATGTCGGATCGAAAGATGATGTATCAGCCATAAAGAAAGGTGGATGTTGCTAGACTTAAGTGCAGGCTTTGAAATTGAATGCCCTTTGTTCATACAAGCGTGAACAATAAACCAGTTGACATTGTGATTTGGATCATGTCAAATACAAACTAGTCTATGTTAGCTTGAGC
The DNA here is from genome assembly GCF_007990345.1 of Gossypium hirsutum. Taxonomy (NCBI): domain Eukaryota; kingdom Viridiplantae; phylum Streptophyta; class Magnoliopsida; order Malvales; family Malvaceae; genus Gossypium; species Gossypium hirsutum. Next base: position 106,377,837 of record NC_053429.1, on the reverse strand, counting down.
TCTAGGACTTAAATGGTTTTTGTTAATTTCATGCATTGCTAAGACCTAAACCCATCTTAATTTTATATAAAGTTACAGCTTGTTTAGGATTTTGATGGAAACCCAAAATTAATACACGATCTGAGCGCCTGTAATGCAAGAGTTATATCATAATTTATATATGTAATGAAAATTGAAATAATGAAAATTGAAAACTCCATATGGTACCTTGCTTGGCCTCTAGATGTCAGATTGCTAAAATTGTTTACTTACATATGAACAAAAGGGTTAAAACAGAGGGACACTGAAGCAAAAACTATGATGCCAGTACACGCTACAATCTCGTCCAAATTTATGTCTTTTCTTCCTGATCAAACTGGCCTCTTCAACAGTTGTGGTGAAATTAAACATATCTACTGTGTAGAAAGAAACAAGTTGTCAAAAATTAAAGATAAGTTTTTAAAACTTTTCAATTTAAATGTATTCGCTTAATTTAATTTAATGTGCCAACGGTTTTTTAAATTAAAATTAAACTTTTCAATTTAAATGTATTGACTTAAATTATGGATAAGTTCTTTTTTAAACAAGTTGTTAGAACTTTTCAATTTAAATGTATTCACTTAAATTAAAATTAAAATAAATTAAATACCGTTGAGACAAGTTGTTAAAACTTTTTAATTTTTTACACTTCCCTAATTCTTACTACTCTTTTAATGTGCTTTTTTTAATTGTTAGATAAGTTTTTCTTTTTAATCCTTTTATCATTTTTTTTTCTACTTATCTTCTTCTCCTTGCACTTTTTTCATTATAGAGGTTAACCGAGCATTAATTATTTTAAACAAAGTGTATAGTAAAGAACGAAAAAATTTATTTTTAAGAAAAAATACATAGGTTATGACTGGGGTGAAAAAGGAATCGAAACCGATGTTTAAAAACGGAAAAGAAGTTTGTTGGAATTTAGGTTTTGTCATCGAAAACTGGATTTGGATGAGGTTTTTCAACCAATTCTCAAATATTTTGTCAATAGAGTTCTTGGGCTTGAAGAACAAAAGAGATTAATATATTTATAATTTTAAAAAAAAACTTATATGTAAAAAAAAAACTCTTAAGAGAATGCAAACAAAAAAATCAATTAAGTTCCTATATTAAATTTGCAGCCAAGTAATTAAGTCTCTTTATTAATAGTTTTCATCATTGACCACACTGATTATTAAAATAAATTGATTGACCAATCAGATGGTGACACATGATTATTTTTAATTTAATTTAATATTTTTCCCATAAAAATATTAAAAATAACAAAAAAATTTTGAAACAATCAGAAAAAAGTTATAAAAAATTATCAAAAAAAGTTAAAAATTATAAAATATTAAAAATATGAAAAAAAATGAAAAATGGTATCAACTTATGAAAATAATAAAATATTATAAAATAAAAAAATCTAATAAATTATAGAAAATTTATAAAATTAATAAAACATATTTAGAATATTTAAAATTTTAGAAAAATCATAAAAACTTAAATTGGACAGAATTAGCTGGTTGGATTGATTAGATTGAAATCGAAAAGGGTATTAGGCTGGAGAAAGCCATTATATTGATTGACCTGAGAACTAGACAGTTGATTCATTTATTTTTTAAAATGTTTTATTTAGTTGAACTAGACAAAACAATTAAACTGGCAAATTGGCCTGATCTGTTCTGTAACGGCCCAAATTTCAGTGGTGTCGGAATAGTGATTTGAGATCACTAAATTTGACATGTGAGTTTAGATATTAATAAATAAAAGTTAGGTGTGATTTTAAAAATATTTTTGAATCAGTGAAATTGAGTATTAGAGGAAATTATTAGATAAAACGAGATAAAAACAAGGTATTTGAGACCTGGAATTCATAAATCGAGCAATAAATATTTTTAGAAATATTTACGAAGTGTTAATAAGTTAGTATTAAAGTTTCGTTAGGAAATTTTAACATTTTAATAGTTAATTGAAGAAAAAGGACTAATTTGAATAAGATGTAAAACTGTGGGAAGTGATTAAATGGCTTAAATAATAAATAAGAGGGACTTAAAGAAAAATTTGACCGAAAATAAAATGAGCTGGACGGTTAGGTAAGTGAATGGCTGGGAAATGGTGTGAACTAAGGGTAAAATGGTAATTAAGTTGAAATAGAATAGTTAGAAATTTGATTAAAATTAGAATATCTAGAATTCTCTTTATTTTTTTTCATCAACTTCAGCCAAAACACCATTTAAGGGTTTCTTTAAGCTGGTTTCTCATATTTTACTTCATGTAAGTTCAATTCTTGATTATTTCTTGTAATTTTTGTGATTTTGAAACTTTTACAATTAGGTCATATTATCTAATTCATTAGTTTTTGCTTTTATGAATGATTTAGAAAGTTTCCATGAATAAGTGCTAGAAATTTATGATGATTTAGCATGGAATTAAAGTTTTAGTTTTATTATGTGATGATTTTATGGAGATAATTAAATAGAAATTGATTTTTAGGACCTAATTGTGGAAGTTGTAGTAATTAGGGTTTTGTATTGAAATTTTGAATGTCAAAGGCTGTGAAGTAGTTTATCATGTCTAGATAAAGTGTTATTTGAGAGGAATTAGTTCAAGTGATGGAATAATTGAGTAGGGACTAATTTGTAAAAATTGTAAAATTTGGGGTAAAAGTGTAATTTTAAACATTAAAGGGCATAAAGTATGAAATAGAATAAAAATTGTGATAAATGCTAATAAAGGAATGATTTTATAATTATAGATCAAGAAATTGAGATGAATCACGGAAAAGAGAAATTGCAAGAATAGTCCCTGAATTTCTACAACTTTTGCAAATTAGCCCAGGTAAGTTCATTTGGCTAAATTTAATGTTTTGATATAAAAATTTCATAAATATTATAGTATATTATTGCATACGAATGTCATTAAACTGTGATAATTGTGAAATAATGTTTGAGTAAAAGTACAAATTAAGTGGAACGACAAATTTGCGTACTTTCGTTCTGTGGCTAAGATGAATTGACGGAAAAAACCATGGTTAAACCATGGCAACATCTGATATGTAATTTCTATATAAGACCATATCTAGGATATAGCATCGGTGTGATATGTGCTCCCGTATAAGATTATAGCTGGGCTATGGCATCGGTGTGATGAGATTATGTGCTTCTGTATAATACCATATCTGGAATATGGCATCGGTGATATACGTGCTTCTGTGTAAAACCATATATGGGTTATAGCATCAGAGTGATATGTGATCCGTATAAGACCATGGATGATCTATGGCTTCGGTGTGTGATATGTGACTACGTGCAAAACCATAGTTTTACTATGGCATTGTGAAAAAAAAAGTACTCAATTCCAAAATTGTTCTCTAATTTGATTAAGAAGGGTAAATGATAAATGGGCTCGAAAGATTAAAATCGGTTAATAAGTGACATTGAATTCAATCAAGTGAATTTATCTCTGATTTGGTAATTGACAGGAGGAATTAGTGAAATCATATATGATATGATTATTATAAAATGTTCGGTAAGACTTATTTTCTATTCCTCTGAGCTTACTAAGCTTCTATAAGGTTACTTGTTTATTTTCATTGTTCTTGAAGATTGACGTATATACATTTGGAGGATCAGATCTACAACGAGGATCACACTATCTAGATTTACTCCGGTAGATTTTGTTAAACAACTTTTTGATTTTTATGGCATGTATAGGAGTTGAAATGATAATGAAATAGTATGAATGATTAAATATGTAAAGTAATTTGAATGTGATGGTTGTGTTAGATAATGAAATATACATGTTTTGGCTTGAAATGGTTGTTTGGTTGGGCTTTATTGGTATATAAATGTGTTTTTATGCAGGTGGAAAGGATGAGGGTGAGAAACTGGTCTTAAATGACCTATTTTTGTCCATACAGGAAGACACATGGGCTTGTGTCTAAGCCATGTGTGACACATGGCTTGCCATATTGGGGTGTATTAAGGCCGTGTGTCCTCTGCATCTTAAAGCAAAAAATAGAATGTTCAGGAATAGACAGACGGGCGTGTAGCTTGGCCGTGTAACATATACGAGCTCCAACATGGTCGTGTGAAGTTTGCACCTAAACTGTGAAATTTTAATTACCATATGGCTTAGCAACACAGGCGTATGCTCAGGCTGTAACATCCCAAATTAGGGCCTAATCGGAATAGTGGTTTCAAGACCACAAATTTGGGATAAAAATAATTATTTTATGGATGTTATGATGTCCATAATATATATGCATGCCTGTGTGAAAATATCGATGAGAAATTTTACCGATAAGGTGTCCACTTGAGTTATTAGGACTAAATTGCAATAAGTGAAAAACATGTGTTCTAGCTGATTTAAGGGCTTAATTGTGATAAGATTTGAAATTTGAAGTCCTTATTTGGCAGTTAGACCATTATATGTCATTATGGACAAAAATGGACATAGGAGGGATAAAATATCAAACTTTTAATGGAAGGGCATTTTGGTCTATTGGTTATTAAAAGAATTAAAAGGGAAAAATAGTCAAAATTTTTGTTCATCTTCATCCCCCTTGGCCAAATATCATAAGGAAGCCATAGCTAGGGTTTCTTTCATCTTCAAGCTTAAAAGTAAGTGCATCCTAGCCCCGTTTTTAATGTTCTTTATATTTTTGAAATCCTCGTAGCTCGGTTTAGTTATTCCTACCCTTAATTTGAGCTAGGGTTCATGTCCAAAAATATACCCATGAATGATATGCTTGTGCTTTGATGTCTAATGGAAGAATAGGAGAGTTTGATGGGTGATAAACAACTTTTACTAGGCGTTTTTTGGTGAAATTGATAAAAATACCTAATTGTAAAAGTTGTAAAAACTATGTGTAAATGTGTGAATAAATGAAAAACGTGGGCTGGTATAAGAGAGAAAATGATGCGGCTAGGCTTAAATAATGAGAAAAAAGGGTACTTTTCATTTTACTAGCCTAGGAGTAATTTCATAATTTTGTGTAATTTTAGGGGCAAAATTGTAATTTTGTCATATCATGATTTTTAGATTGAATTGAATAGTACGTGTGTTAAATAAACTAAATGTGCTATTATAGATCAAGAGGGACGAGAGATAGACCTTGATCGAGGAAAAGGCAAGGTTGTGGATTAAATCGCAAATTGTCATATTTTGCACCGGGGTAAGTTGGGTGTAATTAATTCAACAATTCCATTATTATGCGTTTAATAATTGATATTCTATGATATATGTATGTATGCCTTAATGAAATTGGCTTGTGACGATCTAATGAAAGTTTGGTGATAACTTTATATCTCGGAAGTCTAGGGTGATCCTGAAGAATGCTTAGGATTCGGATATCATGACACCACTACTAATGAGAGCCAGTGTAAGACCATGTCTGGGACATGGTATCGGCGTTGATATGTGTGCCAGTGTAAGACCATATTTGGGATATGGCATCAGCATCGGTATGTAATTTCATGTAAGACCATATCTGGGATATGGCGTTGATATGAGATTTTGTGTAAGACCATGTCTGGGACAAGGCATCGATATAAGGTCCCGTATAAGACCATGCCTGGGACATGGCATCGGCACTGACATGAGACTTCGTATAAGACCATATCTGGGATATGGCATCGGTATTAAACCCATGTAAGACCATGTCGGGGACATGGCTTTGGCATTTTATATGGTGTGTTATGATTTCGAACGTCTTTTAGTACTTCGGGTAATTCAACGGGTCATTCAAGATTACGATTAAGAATGTGGGGTAGAATGAGTAATAATGCATGGTACAAGTATGTACGTAAACCTCATGAGTTTTGGACTCGAGTCATGTTGGGAAATTTGGTACAGGTATGAAAGAGTAAGATAAGCATGATGTTCGATTGCATTTATTATCAATTCTCAATATGTTCATTATATGTAATATGATAATGTGGTGGTAATTGATAGTATGTGCAATCCATGATTTTCATGACCTAAGTTGTTTATTATTTGCACACGACTTACTAAGCTATATGCTTACCCCTCTCTCTTTTCCTCTTTCTTATAGCATCGCCAAGCTAGCTCGGGGATCGTTGACGTCAGAGTTCAAGTCACACTATCAACTATTCTTTTAGGGTATATTTGACTTGATACATTTAAGTATGGCATGTATAGGGGGCTTAGTATTTTGTGTGTCATATTTTTTAGCCAAAGTGATGTCTCATTTTGGTTTATTATTCCATTTTGTATATGGCCAAGAAATATGGCTCATATCGATTATGGGGTTGAAATCCCTAAATATTGATACATGCATGAAATGTGTTATTATTCTTGTGGTGTGTGCCTAATTGGTTGTTAACAATGGATGATGAAATGTGGAATTTATGCTGGATGGATAAAGGGTGTTAATTGGCATGGTTATAATATGAATAAAGGCAAAGAGATGGATTGAATGAACCTAATAAGTCATAGAGTCCCAATTATATATACTTGACATAAATTTATCAAGCATGAGTTAAAGTTATGGATGTCTAAGTAGTCCATTTATGCCATGATGTTCACCATTGTCACATGAGTGTGTGTATGGGTTATTGAGGGTGACAAGAGAGCTTGGAAAATAGCCTCAAAGTTGTCCACACGGGTATACGCACGAGCATGTGTCTAGGTCGTATATGACACACGGCTGGCCTCATGAGCGTGTTGTCCAGCCTTGTGTCCCCTGCACCCAAATTCTTTAAGTCAGTATGCATGGTAGTAAACACACGGGCAGAGACACAGCCGTGTGTCTCAGCCGTGTAGAGGACACGGTCTTAGGACTTGGGCGTGTGCCCAGGTCGTGTAAAGTCTGCACCTTTAATGCGAAAATTAAATTCACCACACGGCCTAGCACACTAGCGTGTGACTTGGTCGTGTGATCTTAAATTGACACTGACGTCATAAACAGGGAGTTACACGGCCTGGAGGCACTGGCGTGTTAAGGGCACACGGGCTTGTCCTTGTGTCCACACGGGCGTGTGACCCTTTTTAAGGAAAAATTTTCCAAAATTCACGATTTAGCCACGAACCACCCCGATGCATGTTTTAGGCTTGTAGACCCTTAATGTCGCTCGACTCAATGTTGATTCTGCAACCTTTCGAGTCTAAAGTACTTAAAGAGAAGAGATTTTTTTCGTTAATCAGGTACATTCCTGATATATGAGAGTGTCCTAATCGTCCCACTATACATCCTAATTTTAACAGTATGAATACTGATTACCTTACTGGATGAATCATTTCTCATGCACACAACTCCACCTTCAACCAAACTGTATGTGGAAAACCATTCTCTATTGGGACAAATATGGAAAGAACATCCCAAATCTAGGTCCACTCGAAAGTAAGCTCAGAGCTATCACTTATTGACACTAAGAAGAAATCATCACCGCTTTCATTAGCCAAATTAGCACCAGCTTCATCTTCCTCAATACTCTGAGCAGCCCTTTTATTTTGCAGCTTATAACAATATGCTTTGGCGTGACCTAACTTCTTACAATAGCGACACCTTTTGTCTAGCTTCTTTGATGCTACCAAAACGGAAGCTTGGCTATCTGCCTTGCTATCCGAACTAAACTCATTGTCGAGTTTGTCTTTACTTCACAAATGACCCTTCACATCCTCGAACGATAGTTTGTTTCTGCCATAAATCAGGGTCTCTCTGAAAGAATTGTATGGAGAGGGTAAATAGCTCAATAATAGCATAGTCTGATCTTCATCGTCAATCTTAACCTCAACATTCTATAAATCATTTGAAAGAGTAATAAATTTACTAATGTGATCTCTAAGAAGCTTACCTTCGTTCATCCAAAATGTAAATAGACTTTGTTTCAACACTAAATGGTTAGCTAGACACTTAGTCGCATAAAGAGTTTCTAACCTTTTCCACAAGGCGGATGAGGTTTTCTCCATCAATACCTCCTATAATACCCTGTTAGCTAGGCACAACTGGATTGCAGATAGGGCATTTTCATCAAGCTCTTCTCATTTTATCTAATTTAGGTTCTCAGGCTTTTTTCTGACAGCGACCTTTTTCAGGTCGGTCTAAACTAGAATGCAATCATCCAAACTTTCTATAGATTGAAGTTTGTGACACCATCGAACTTCTCAATGTCAAGCCTTATTGTTGCTATCTCTGAATAAGCTGATCTACGAAAATTGAACTAGCTTTGATACCACTTGTTGGGAATCAACCCGGTTGAGCAATGAACAAGTAAAAATAGTAGAAGAAATTGAGAATTTAAACACACAAATTTAATGTGAAAGAATCCCTCCATAGAGGATAAAAAACTACGGACAAAGATAATTTTACTATAATAGAAAATGAACTCAATATTAGGCATTCTGTTTCTCAAAATTAAGGTGCAGGGGACACACGACCTAAACACATACCTATGGGGCAAGCCGTATGTCGCACACGGCCTAGACACATGCCCGTGTGTCTACCCGTGTGGATAAAAATAAGACTATTTGCCAAGCTATTTTGCCTCCCGTTAATGCAAACACTTACACAACATATCATAGTACCAATCCAAACATATATATATACAACCAAACATCTACAACCAAGACAATCAACACATCATTCATGATAGGCATCATTATATGAATATACTTATAACCAATATTAGCCCATTTCCAATGGCCTTATACAAAATGAACTTCTAACCAATATAAGCTAACACATTTGGCCAAATCAATTATGACACATAACAAAATGACCAAGTCCCCTATACATGCCATAACTCAAAATGTTGAATTCATTGGTACCAAAATAATTGTTGATAGTGTGAGTGGATCTCCGACGGTCTCCGAACCCCGAACTAGCTTGGTGACACTATAAGATAAGGGAAAGAAAGGGGAGCAAGCTATATAGCTTAGTAAGTTCCTATGCAAATAATAAGCATCATAACCATGCATTTAACATACAATCAACATGATGAGGATTAGCATGAACATTATCAAAATCTCATAGTCATAACTTACTCAATCACAATCCTACCAAGAGTTCATCACATATCGTACTCATTATTTATGAGTTTTACGTACATAACTGTACCAACTCGCAACATAACATAGACTTCCACAACTTTGACATTCCCGTTGAACTCTCGGAATATTAACAGATACTCGAAAATCTTGCAGATAATTGACATATATGTAGCCGAAGCTACCTCATATCTCATAATACATATGGGTTCGTTTTCGAACTATTCACGAGCCTACTCACACAAGCTGTCACTCAGGACGTATCTATACAGTACTGTTCACACAGGCTGTCAGGTATCCTCAACACATGCCGGACTACCCAACCACTAGTAAGACGTACGAGACCAGCGCCTGGATTACACAATGGCATATACACATGGGTTCTTAGTGGCATGTCACTCATATTCTATTCTATTCCTAAGGTTCAACCGGGATTTCTTGCTTATAAAAAATTTGTCGTATACATACAAAGAGTCAATCATAATTCATACAATATTAAAGCATTTAAAACGTAAATATAACAATGTATTATTTACATATGAACTTACCTCGGTACAAAAACAGTAGAATTGGACCTGATCGTTAAACACTTTATTTTTCTCCCGATCTAGGTTCGAACCTCGTTTTTCTTGATCTATAATAACAAATTTAACTCATTTAATACTCACATTATTCAATTTAGCCCAAAAATCATATTATGGAAAAATTACATTTTTGCACCTAAAGTTTCATATTTTTACAATTTAGTCCATAGGCTCGTAAGTTGAAATGTATTCAATTTCTTCAAAACCCAAGCCTAGCCAAACCATTTTCATACTTATACTAGCTCACATTTTCCACTTAATCACACTTTTACTACTTATTTTATAACTTTTACAAATAAGTCCTTTTTAACATTTTTACCAAAAATCACTTAGCAAAAGTTGTTTATCTTACCACTAACATACATTTTCTACCATTAGACACCAAAAAACACAAATATCTAACATGGGTAAAATTTTAAACTTCATATTTCTTTCAAATTAGTCCTTGAAATAGCTAAATTAGGTTACAACGATCTCAAAAACATGAAAATCATTAGAAACGGGCTAGAATGGACTTACAGTCGAGCTTAGAAGCTTCAGAAACCCTAGCTATGTCTTCCTCTTGTAAATTTCGGCCAAGGGATGAAATTGAAGAAGATGGAGATGTTTTATTTAGTATATTTTGTCTTTATTTGACAAATGACTAAAATGCCCTTCACTTATAACTTTGCAAATTTACCTTACCATGTCCATTTTTGTCCAACTTAAAGTAAAATGGTCTAATTACTATTTAAGGACCTCTAATTAAATTTTCATAGCAATTAGACACCTCTAGCTTCTAGAACACATATTTTACACCTATTGCATGTTAGTCCTATTAGTTAAATTAGACATTCTATCGATAAAATTTCTTAATGCAATTTTCACGTGATCATTCAATCATACTATAGACCTCAAAAAAATAACAAAATTAACATTTTGACTTCAGATTTATGGTACTGAAACTACAGTTTCAATTTGACCTAAAATCGGGCTGTTACAATAGATACAAATATGCAAATCAGATAAACAGAGTCCTACCAACCTCTACACATCAACTCTGACCATCTCATCACACCATGTGGGGTTAAAAACACCCACCCAGCCCTACACACCATATCGTGACATTACGACACATATCAGATAAAGTGCAGCCAAGCTGCCAGAATATAGGCGATGAACGCTATACAGAACACTTCCTCCATATATATAAATCTCACCCCAATCAGACATACATAATCAGAGTTATCAGGCTTACATGCTCATATACAGATATCGAATATACACATACATCAGAATAATCAGACATGCATAATAGTGTTATGTTCAAAACATAATATCAAACTAACAGATCACATAGTTTTACGGTTTGGTTAGCCCTTATCGGCCCTATGGTAGGCTCACAATCGATCGGAACCACCTGTACGACCCTAAGGAAAATTTTAGGATTTTGGGCCCGCATGCCCGTGTGTGTAACACCCCTAACCTTTATCCGTTGCCGGAACAAGGTTACGGAGCATTACTAAGCTTTATAGACTAATTATAGACATTTCACAACTTTTATTATACAAATTAAAAATTAATCATAAAACATCCTTATTGTCCCTTAAATGGGCCCTCGGGGCCCAAAATACACATTAGTAGTGAATCGGGACTAAACCGAAGACTTATGAAATTTTTCCCAAAGTCTCAAAATTTTTCTTAGGACTAGCGAACACACACTCGTGTGGCCAACCGTGTGGCTCACACAGCCAAGAGACACGCCCGTGTCTTAAGCTGTGCCCAATTTCGGGTAGCTACTAACTTGGGTCACACGGCCAACCATACGCCCGTGTGCTAGGCTGTATGTGATGTGCAGGGGTCACACGGCCTAGTCGCACTTCTGTGTGTCAGGCCATGTGCAAAAATCTGAGCATTCTGTTAATTTTAAGATATAGGGGACACACGATCGAATCACATGCCCATGTGCCAGGCCGTGTGCCACACATGGCTGAGACACACGCCCGTGTCTTTGCCCATGTGGACGAAAATAGGTCATTTTAGGGCCTCTTTTCTCATCCTTTATGATATCCACCTACATACAGCACTTTATATACTAATATATCCCAATCCAAGCAACCAATAGAAGCCAAAAATTATGTTTTAGATATAATATATCATCACAAAACTCATTTGCATAAACTTATCATAATAGCTCCATTCCTTGATTACTAAAAATTACTACCAGATACACTAAAACAAATATACACATATGTATCATTCATAACTATATTTCAAGTTTAATTCTTTTCTAATTCAACCCTATTACAAAATCTATTGAAGAAATCTAGATAGTGTGGCTCGATGTGTTGATCCGATCCTTCGAAATCACGTCAATCTACAAGGAACATTAAACACATAAGAGTAAGCTTATAGAAGCTTAGTAAGTTCATAGGCTTTAAAAATAAATCTTACTGAACAAACTATAATAAAACATTAAACAGAGAACTTCATTAACATTGTCTGTCAATCACAATTTCAATTAATAAAATTCTCTTGGTTGAACTCAATATCAATAACTTTATAGATTCTCTCACAATAAATCCATATGATACTTGCCAATACTTGTCAAATTAGAGAACGTCTTGCGGAATTGAGTACATCGTTTTCTTGATGCCATAGTCCAACTATGATCTTACTCATACAATGCCATGGCCTTACCATGGTCTTACACTCATAATGCCATAACCTAGTTATCGTCTTATCATCAGAATGCCATAGACCAGTTATGGTCCTATACTTATACATATACTGCCATGGTCCAACCATGGTTTTACGTTCACAGTGCCATAACCCAGTTATGGTCTTTTTACTAAAATGCCATATCCCAGCTATGGTCTTAGATTTAAACATTACCATGGTCCAACCATGGTCTTATCCGTTAAATTGTCTTTTGTCACGGAACAATCGTACTCAATCCTGCGTTCCACTTAATTTGAACTTTCAATTCAATTTTCATAAGATTATAATAATCATAATTCAATAACAAAGATATGAAATAAGATATTATATCATTCTAAAATTATCAATTTATCATGAAAGTTCATCCATATGAACTTAACTGGGGTAGATTGTAGAAGTTGTAACAATTCGGGGACTATTCTGCTACTTTCTATTTTCCACGTTTGTCTTCAGCTTCTTGATCTATAATATAAAATTTACATTCATTAACATATAATTTAGTTCTAATTTACTTCACAATTTATACCCTTAAATTTTCAAAATTACACATTTATCCCAAATTGTATAATTTTTACAATTTAGTCCCTATTCAATTAACCCATCAATTGAGCTAATTTTTCTCAATTAACACTTTATATAATCATTTTAGGATTATCTAATAATTTTAGGCTAGCACATAGCCTTTAATATTCAGAATTTCAACACTAAACCTTAATTCTTAACTTTTTCACAATTAGGTCCTAAAATCAATTTCTATTGAAATCACTTAATAAAATCATCACATAACAAAATTAGAGCTTTAAATCCATGTTTATTCATCATAGACTTCCAGTACTCATCCATGGTAACTTTCAAAATCACTCATAGAATCAAAAACTAATGAATTAGATAGTTGGACCTAATTGCAAAAGTCTTAAAAACACAAAAAGTTTAAGAAAAAGGCAAGAATCGAACTTGTATGGTGCAAAAACTATGAAAAACCAGCTTAGAGGACTCTCTTATGGCGTATTTAGCTGAAGAATAATGAAGAAATATCTAGATTTTCAATTTAGTCATTGTTTTATTTGTTTAATTTACAAAATTTACAATTTTGTCCTTAATCCACATTGTTTCCTTGTCTATTTCTATACCTATACCGTCCAGCCCATATAATTTGGGTCTAATTGCCTTAAATCCTTCCTTATGTATTACTTAAGCTATTTGTAATAGCCCAATTTTAGGGGCTAGTCAGAATATGGTCTTGGGACCACAAATCCAAAGTTAAAGAAATTATTTCATTATTAACATAGAGTCATAACGTGTTTATAATAGTGTATGAAAAATTTGGTGAGCTAATTTTAACGTTTGTGAGCCCAATCGCAAAAAAGAACTAAATCGCATAAAGTGCAAAAGTCCTAATTTGATAGCTAAAGGTGTTATTTTGTTAGAGAATCAAAATGGGGGATTTTAAAGTGCAATTATACCCTTAAAAGAAAGGATAGCCAGCCATAGAGTCAAAGAGGAGACAAAATTTTCAAATTTGGTAGTTAGGTGGATTATTTTTTATTAAAATAGAAATAAATAAAGGAATGATGATATCATCCCTTTTTCCATCTTCTTTCTCTACCAAAAATTAGCCATTAAAGGGGGTTTGAAAGCTTAAAATTTTTAGCAACTTGAAGCACTCACAAGTAAGTGATTCCCATGTCCTTTGTTGATGATTTTTGTACTTTTAAGACCCTTGGAACATAAGCTTTCAAATGAGGGGTTTATTTTTCTAAATGTTGACAGTCTAGGGTTTTTCCATGAGAGCATCTAGGGTGTTTTCTAAAATTTTATGGAAGAATATGAGTCTTGGGTGTGATATAAACAACTTTTGTGAAAGGTGTTAGCATGAAAACATTTAAAGGGACCATTTTGCATAAGTTGTCAAATAGATGAAAAATGTGTGAAATAGTGGGAATTTGTAGTTGCTATAAGAATCAAAAAGGTTCAGCTAGTCTTGAGAAATAAAGAAATTCTATAAAAATCGATTTTCGGGCTGAGGGGTAAAATGGTCATTTTGCAAAAGTCTAGGGGTAAAATGCTATAAGAATCCATCTCCGAATGATGGATGCTTGGTACACGAAGTTCGTCTGTGCGAACCCGAACACTCCACCTCCCCACCTCCTCTGATCCCTCAGTATGCCCCAATAACTCCACAAGGCGCGGATATATTTAGAAAGGAGAAACCTCCAGTGGGTAAGATTCAAAAACAAAGGGCTGAGGAATTTCGGGCTAGTATAGATGATGACCCAGAAAGAGCAGAGTTTTGGTTGGAAAATACCATTAGGGTATTCGATGAACTAACGTGCACACCTGAAGAGTGTGTGAAGTGTGCAGTGTCAGTCCCACGGGATTTGGCGTATCAGTGGTGGAATACTCTCATGTCCATTGTACCGAGAGAGAGAATCACTTGGGAATTCTTTCAGGAAGAATTCTGGAAAAAGTATATTAGCCAAAGATTCATAGATCAAAAGAGGAAGGAATTTCTAGAGCTAAAGCAAGGCCGAATGGCGATGACGAAATATGAGTGTAAATTTGTGAGGCTTCGTAAATACGCGCGGGAGTGCGTGCCCTCAGAAGCCACTATGTGCAAAAGGTTTTAGGATGGTATAAATGAAGATATCCGAGTTTTTGTTGGTATTTTAGAGATAAAGGAGTTTGTAGTGCTCGTTGAGAGAGCATGCAAAGTAGATGAGCTAGTAAAAGAAAGGAGGAAAGTGGCTATTGAGTCGCAGGATTCAAAGAAGAGACAGATGGGAAAATCACATCAGTCCTCGTCTAAAAGATCAAGAGAGCTTACTACCCGATCGAATGCTTCGGTGGGGTTTTCTAATTGAAACAAGAACCGACAGAACATAACTTCTAGAGCTCAGACTACTTCTGTCGGTAGTGCTCAACCAAATAAGCTAGAATGTTCGCAATGTGGTAGAATTTATTTCGATGAGTGCCGAGGTAAAGAAAGAGGGTATTTTAAATGTGGGTCACTGGACCACTTCATTTGAGACTGCCCTAAAATAGAAGAGGGAGAGAAAAAGCAAGAAGCGAAGGCAAGTAGTGCCCTTCTGAGGGGTAGACCACAAAAGAACCCTAGAAGCAGGGCTACTAGCAGAGGTGCACCAAGAGATGCTGCAATGAGGCCCGAGGGCAGAGCGCCTACAAGGACTTACGCTATTCGTGCCCGTGAAGAGGCAGAGTCTCTCGATGTGATTACGGGTACCTTTTCTATCCATGAAATATCTGTTGTTGCTTTAATTAAACCAGGGTTGACCCACTCCTATATTTGTATGGAATTGATACCTCGTATGAGCATGCTAGTAGAGCCCACTGAATTTGTGATGAAAGTGTCCAACCCCTTAGGAAATCATGTGTTTGTAGACCAAGTGTGTAGAAATTGTCCTTTGGTAATTAGAGGTCATTGTTTTACAGCTAACTTGATGTTATTACCATTTAATGAATTTGATATAATCCTTGGGATAGATTGGTTGACTTTTCATAGTGTTGTAGTGGACTGTGGGAGAAAAGTTATTGAGTTGAAATGTGAAGATAGAAATGTTCTTCGGGTTGGACCAGATGAGTTGGATAGTTTGCCTGTAATAGTAACGTCTTTGACTACTGAAAAATATTTGAGAAAATGATGTGAGGCATATCTCGCCTTTGTGTTGAACATTCAGGTGTCTGAGTCGAAGATTGAATCGATACCAGTAGTTTGTGAATTTATAGATGTATTTCCGGAAGAATTGCCCGGATTACCTCCAGTGATGGAAGTAGTCTTTGGAATCGAGTTGGTATTGGGCACGACACTTATTTCTATTGCTCCATATAGGATTGATCCTACGGGATTGAAAGGGTTAGAGGTACAGTTGCAAGAGTTATCAGATAAGGGCTTTGCGAGACCAAGTTATTCACTGTGGGGTGCCCCGGTACTTTTTGTGAAAAAGAAAGATGGGTCGATGAGGTTATGTATCGACTATAGACAACTCAACAAAGTAACAGTGAAGAATAAGTATTCTTTGCCAAGGATAAATGATTTATTCGACCAGTTAATGGGAGCCACGGTGTTCTCCAAGATAGACTTGAGGTCTGGTTATTATCAGTTTAGAGTTAAAGAGCAAGATGTACCGAAGACTGCTTTTCGGATGAGATACGGACATTATGAGTTCTTCGTCATGCCCTTTGGCATGATTAATGCGCCGGCGGTGTTTATGGATTTGATGAACTGCATTTTTTGACCGTATTTGGATAAGTTTTTAGTCGTTTTTATTGATGACATATTGATTTACTCGTGTGATGAGGGTGAACATGCGGAGCATTTGAGAATTGTGTTACAGACCTTGAGAGACAAGAAATTGTACGCCAAGTTTAGTAAGAGTGAATTTTGGCTTAAAGAGGTTGGATTTCTTGGACACATTGTGTCGGGTGATGGGATTAGAGTTGACCCAAGTAAGATCTCGGCTATTTTTGAGTGGAAACCGCCAAAGAATGTGACTGAGGTTCGAAGCTTCTTGGGCTTGGCCAGGTACTATAGAAGGTTTGTTTAAGGGTTTTCTATGATCGCTACTCTAATGACGAGGCTATTACAGAAAGATGTCAAGTTCGAATGGATAGAAAAGTGCCAACAAAGTTTCAAAAAATTAAAGGCTTTGTTGACTGAAGCTCCAGTGCTAGTGTAACTTGAGTCGCCCAAGGAGTTTGTGATATATAGTGACCCCTCCTTGAATGGTTTGGTTTGTGTGCTTATGCAAGATGGCAAGGTTATAGCCTATGCCTCAAGACAACTTAAGCCACATGAGAGAAATTACCCGACCCATGACTTGGAGCTAGCAACTATAGTGTTCGCGTTGAAAATTTGGAGACACAATCTGTATGGTGAGAAGTGTCGGGTGTTCACTGATCATAAGAGTCATAAGTACTTGATGACTCAAAAGGAGTTAAATTTGTGACAACGTCGATGGTTAGAGATAATAAAAGATTATGAGTTGATTACTGATTACCATCCGGGAAAGGCGAATGTAGTCGCTGGCGCTTTGAGTAGAATATTGCTATTTGCATAAAGGGCCATGAATACTCAATTGACCGTGTCTAATGATGGTTCAGTTTTAGCAAAGTTAAGAGCTAGACCGACATTTCTTCAAGAGATCTGTGAAACTCAAAAACGCGATGAGGAGTTGCAAGCTAAAATAAATGCGAGACGGGGAAAGAATCCGAATTTTGTATTGGTGTCGATGGGTGTATAATGTTCAAGGATAGAGTTTGTGTACCCAAGGACAATGAGCTTATTTAGAAGATTCTATGAGAAGCGCATAGTGGTTGTTTGTCCGTCCATCCGGGTAGTGTGAAAATGTACAATGACTTGAGGAAATGTACTGGTGGTCGATGATGAAAAGAGACATTTCAGAGTTCGTTTCCAAATGTCTAGTGTGTCAACAAGTGAAGACTGAACACCAAGTACCTTCGGGTCTACTTTAGCCTATCACGATCCCCGAATGGATGTGGGATTGGATTACCATGGATTTTGTGATGGGTTTGCAATTAACCCCGAAGAAAAAGGATGCTATTTGGGTTATTGTGGATAGGCTAACAAAGTCGGCACATTTCATACCAGTGCATACCGATTACTCCCTTGAGAAATTGGCTAACTTGTATATTTTCAAGATTGTGAGACTACACGGGATACCCTTGTCGATTGTTTTGGATAGGGATTCGAGATTTACCTTGAGGTTTTGGAAAAAGTTACAAGAGGCTTTGGGGACTAGGTTGAGTTTTAGCACGGCATTTCACCCACAAACCGATGGTCAGTCGGAAAGAGTGATTAAGATTTTAGAAGATATGTTGCGATGTTGTGTTCTCGAATTTCCAGGTAGTTGGGAAAAGTACTAGCCATTGGTTGAATTTGCTTATAACAGCAGTTATCAAGCAAGTTCGAAGATGGCGCCTTATGAAGCTTTGTATGGGTGAAAGTGTCAAACGCCCTTATATTGGACCGAACTTAGAGAGAGTCAGATTCACGGGGTCGACTTAGTCAAAGAGACTGAAGAGAAAGTTATAGTGATTCGTGTCTGCTTGAAGGTTGCCTCGGATAGACAAAAATCCTATGCGGATTTGAAATGAAAGGAAATTGAGTTTCAAGTCATTGATAAGGTATTTCAAAAGTATCTCCGTGGAGGAAAGTCCTCAGATTTGGTAGAAAAGGCAAGTTGAGTTCTCGTTTCATAGGACCTTATGTGGTTACCGAGAGGGTAGGGCTAGTTGCCTACCGATTGGATTTGCCACTTGAAT
Organism: Gossypium hirsutum; assembly: GCF_007990345.1. Taxonomy (NCBI): domain Eukaryota; kingdom Viridiplantae; phylum Streptophyta; class Magnoliopsida; order Malvales; family Malvaceae; genus Gossypium; species Gossypium hirsutum. Next base: position 106,359,247 of record NC_053429.1, on the reverse strand, counting down.
CGGAAAAGATTCACGATGTGTTTCATGTGTCCATGCTATGTCAATATAGATCAGACCCTTCGCATGTGATTACGCCGACAGAGGTTGAGATTCATTCTGACATGACTTATGGTGAAGAACCGGTCAAGATTTTAGCTCGGGAAGTCAAACAGTTGAGAAATAAAAGTATAGCACTTGTGAAAGTTTTGTAGCATAGACATGGAGTCGAGGAAGCCACATGGGAACCCGGGGAGACTATGAGAGATCAGTACCCGAACTTATTCACTGGTAAGATTTTTTAGGACGAAAATCCCTAAGGGGGGAAGAAATGTAATAGCTCAATTTTGGGGGCTAGTCAGAATAGTAGTCTCGAGACCACAAATCTGAAGTCAAAAAAATTATTTCATTATTAAAATAGAGTCATAGCATGTTTATAACAGTACATGAAAAATTTGGTGAGCTAATTTTAACGTTTGTGAGCCCAATTGCGAAAAAGGACTAAATCGCATAAAGTGAAAAAGTCCTAATTTGATAGCTAAAAGTGTTATTTTATTAGAGAATCAAAATTTGGGGATTTTAAAGGGAAATTATACCCTTAAAAGAAAGTATAGTCGACCATAGAGTCAAAGAGGAGACAAAATTTTCAAATTTGGTGAGTTAGGTGGCTTATTTTTGACTAAAATAGAAATAAATAAAGGAATGATGATATGATCCCTTTTTCCATCTTCTTTCTCTACCAAAAATCAGCCAATAAAGGGGGTTTGAAAGCTTAAAATTATCAACAACTTGAAGCACTCACAAGTAAGTGATTCACATGTTCTTTTTTGATGATTTTTGTACTTTTGAGACCCTTGAAGCATAAGCTTTCAAATGAGGGGTCTATTTTGAAAAATGTTGAAAGTCTAGGGTTTTTCCATGAGAGCATCTAGGGTTTTCTGAAATTTTATGGAAGAATATGAGTCTTGGGTGTGATATAAACAACTTTTGTGAAAGGTGTTAGCATGAAATCACCTAAAGGGACCATTTTGCATAAGTTGTAAAATAGATGAAAAATGTGTGAAATAGTGGGAATTTGGAGATGCTATAAGAATTAATGAGGTTCAGCTAGTCTTGAGAAATAAATAAATTCTATAAAAATTGATTTTCGGGCTGAGGGGTAAAATGGTCATTTTGCAAAAGTCTAGGGGCAAAATGGTTATTTAGCACAATTGTGAATTATTGAGTGCTTAGGTTGATAAAGTGACTTAATAAGTGAATTTTGTTATTATAGATCAAGAAATACCGAGTCTAAACCTAGACCGGGGGAAAGCCAAGCAAACCGACTAAATGGCTAGTCGCCACATTTTGTAATCCGAGGTAAGTTGTATATAAATAATACAACTACATTGTTAATTATATGTGCTTGAATTATTACAGCATAAATTGCTTGATTGTGAAATCGAGAATCATTGATGACAAATGAGATAGTAGAATTTCCGTTGGAACCTTAGGAAGTAAATCGAATATTCATGCCATGACATTTGGGTCATTCGTGTGTAAGCCAGTGTAAGACATGTCTGGGACATGCATCGGCCACATTATGAGAGCTAGTGTAAGACCATGTCTGGGATATGGCATCAGCATTGAGACAAGGGCTAGTGTAAGACATGTCTGGGACATGCATCGGCCTCGAGACGTAAGCCAGTGTAAGACATGTCTAGGACATGCATAGGCTACGAGATGATAGTCAGTGTAAGACCATGTCTAGGACATGGCATCGACTTGAGATATGAGCCAGTATAAGACCGTGTCTAGGACATGGCATCGGCACCTTACCCTATGCTTGAGGCTTATGTAATATCCGATAGTATTCCAAATGGTTCAACGATAAAAGTTATGTTCTTAAGCTAATGAGGAAAGTATAACCATGTTGTGAGTGGTACAAGTACCTAATTGTTACGTATGAGATATGAGCTCAATATATAATATGTGACTTGTATGGATGGTAATGAGTAAGTTATACTTATGCCTTCCTTGGTGTTATGAGCAAGTTGGTTATTGATAAATTTTTGTTGTGTACTTACTTATATGCAACTTACTAAGCTGTTATGCTTACTCCCTTCCCTTTTCATTTCCTTACAGTGCCACCTAACTAGCTCAAGGATCACTAGAAGTTAGAGACATCAATCACACTATCAGCCTAAGCATTCGGTATAATTGGATTTATATTTTTGAATATGGCATGTATAGGACTTAGACTTTATTATTTTGTGTCATTGAGGTTTGGCCATATGTATTGGCTTGGGTTGGAAACCCTTCAATTTGTATTAAGCTTTGAATGATGTCTAACATTCATTTTGAATTTATAAAAGATGCATTATCATGGTTGAATGAATGTCTATTGTGGCTGATTTGGTTATAAGAATTATGCTTGTCTTGGTATAGAACTACATATGTAAGGGTGGCAATAGGGCTTGGTAAATAGCCTTATGTTGTCCACACGGGTAGGCACACGGGCGTGTGTCTAAGCCGTGTGTGACACACGGTGTACCCTATGGGCGTGTGGTCCAGCCATGTGTCCCCTGCACGTAAAAATAAGTCAGTATGCATGATAATAAACACACGGGCAGAGACACGATCATGTGTCTCAACCGTGTGAAGGGCACGGCCTAGCACACGGGCTAGTACATGGGCGTGTCATGACCGTGTGAAGGACACGGGCAAAGCACACGGGTGTGTGCCAGGCTGTGTGAAAACCCCTGTAGGTGTGCATTCAAAATAAATTCCACACAGGTGAGGACACGGGCGTGTGCCCCTATGCCAAGTGGCATTTTTCTATAATTGGCAAAAGTACCCGAGTTGGTTCCGAGTGATTTACAACGTGTGTTTTGGGCCTCGAAGGCCCATATTATGGATATGTTGATAAGTTTGGGAGAGTTTTAAATTTGTCCAAGTCTTGGAGACCCGAAAATGGTTGTAAGCATGAGTTTAAGTGAAGTAACGCCTCGTATTCCATCACGATGTAGAATATGGGTATGGGGTGTTACACAATTTACTCATTGTAGCAAATTTCACATCTTTCTCAATTTAGTCCTTTTTAAGTAATTAACAATCAAAACGTTAAAATTTTCTAATGAAACTTTAATACTAACTCAATAACACTCCGTAAATATTTATAAAAATATTTACGGCTCAATTTATGAAATCGAGGTCTCGTTACCTCATTTTCAACCCAATTTACCTAATAAATCCTTCTAAATCACAAAAATCACTAATTCAAGAATACTTCTAAAGTCACATTTGACTCATAAATATTAATTTACTAAATTTTCAAACTTACTCATCGGATTTACTGATCTCGAACCACTATTCCCAATACCACTGAAATTTAGGTTGTTACAGTGTGGCTCGCCTGTATGGGCCCATACACCCAGATTGGCCTTGCCCATGTAGGCCACACGGCTTGGCCCAAACCCACATGCCCAACTTGGCCTAGCTCGTGTGGTCTACACGACCACACTCACATCACCACACGACCGTGTCTTGCGTACGGCCATGCCTTCGTCACTTACATGATCGTGTCTTGCACACGGCCGTCCACACGACTATGTGGCATCGACGGTGAGGTTTTTTGACTTTTAACGAAGCTTGATTTTATGTGTTTTGGGTACACACCTGGTACGATTTTGATGCGAAACCACCCCCGAGAACACCGACACCTAAAATAGAATTCCAAACAACAAAACAAAGTATTGAAACTCTAATTATCAAAACCCCAATCAGCATACTCCAATGAAGTACACAAGGAAGAGTTCAATTACTTACTAGAACAATTACAACAGCCTTAACACCCTACACGAAAGATGAAGAATTCTGATCTCATTGATTAGTACCTAGCACTAGAATACTCATCAATAACACGACTGAAACAACCTACAAACCCACAAATTTCAAGAGTTCTTAGCAAGCACAACCTGAGCAGAAAACACAGAATCAAGAGCAGGAACTGCTGATAGTTTGAACAGAATAAGAAGAAGGTAACAAAAAGAGGGAAAATCGAGAATGCCAAGAAAGGAAAAATAAACTGACATCAAAATTTTTAGAGAGGAAGAAAATAGAAATTTTGGAAAAAAAACAAAATAAAATTAGATAAACGATATCTTAACTCCCCCGACTAACATCTCAATCTCAACTACCCACTCACTTAGGCTCCCAATCCCACCCAAACTCTCTGTGATAACTGAGCAAAAATATAACATCCACGCTTGCGAGAGGATTCAAATACAGGACCTCTAACACTCCAACTCCCTTACCACTCAAACCAACAGGCTCATTCTGAGATGGATTAACAAATAATTTTCTATAAACCCACTCAACAAGGGTAAGTCTTGGACCAAAAATAAAAAAATTACCAAACTGGGAATTCAAACTAAAACCTCCCACACCACAAAGATGCATAGCATTAAGGCTACTATGCCCCTTCCTCAGAATCAACTGCCTCAAATTAGAATCATTTGGCACACAGATCCGACCTCGAAAACACAGAACTCCATCATTATTTAGCACAAAGTTCGAAGTACTGTCACTCTCAATTTGATGGAACTGCAAATCAAGACTTGTCCCCTAACTGCTTTGTAACACCCCTAACACGTATCCATCGCCAAAATAGGGTTACGAGACATTACTAAATGAATGCACAGTTTCAAAATTTTTCATATTAATTCAAGATTTAAATCACATCAATGCTTAAGATTCAATCTAATATCTAATCATAAATTTATTACCATTCTCCACATAGCTTAAGTAAAACTTAATCCAGAATATATAAATATTAAAACAATTCGTTGCATATACAGAACTTGTAATGAATCAATAATTTCCTTACAGAATAATAAGACCTATATTTTTATACTTATACAAGTTATGCATATTCACAAGTTAATTATCCATTAAACTAAATTTCATTACAAACCCCTTTCATTCATATATGCTATGCGGCATTAATGTGTTCGACTAAGGGTAATTTATTTTTCATAAATATTAGCATGATTTAGAAACAAACATTCGGTTATGAGTAACCCTTTTTAATTCTATGTCTACTTGGCTAACTTAATTCATTTATAAATATTTAATAATTGATAAATACCTAACGATTATACTGCCATGCACATATATATTTATATATGAATAACATTTGAAAATTTCAACTAATATAACTTGCCTAATTACTGAGTACACACATAACCTACCTTAGTTTTATTTAACATCCGATAAAACATATAGCCAAATTGTAAAGTACCTTCAAAAGTTTATATACTCAAAAACACTTTCAAAATAACAAAAAAAAAATCAACATGCCATACGGTATAATAATCATATTAAACATAGACCTTGACTCAATCAAAGCCAGATTCCAACCTAAGGTTTAAGCCATTTTCGATGCATGAAATGCTTACCCCAAACTTCAAACATAACATTAATATATTTCACTAGTGAATACCAAATCTACCTCATGCAATTATATGTACTTTAAATACATTGTACCATAATTGGACCTGTCAATGATGTACATATATAATAAGTGCAACTTACCTATAATTTAAATCACACTTAGTATAATGTGCTTACCACACATTTGACTGAATTTTATTCATGAAACATACACAACATTTATCAACACCCAAGTTCAATGAACACTTAACCAAAACACATTAAACCGAATTTAAGCATATCAAGTAAACCATTTCCCAAGCATATGATACCTAACACAAACATATACATGCAAGACACGTAACCAAAGAAACAAAGTGAACATAAGCTAAACTTAACATAACAAAATTTTAAAGATGAAAGCTTAGCCATTTTCTCATGGCTTATATACCAACGTTCAGTATTTTCAAAATGTGTTCCAACCTATACATGCCATAGTTCCAAAATGCAACTTATAAAATACTGAAGGCGGCTGATAGTGTGATAGACTTGGCTGACGATCCCCGAGTTGTAACTTTATCCAAAATCTATAAAACAAAGACAAATACACACACAGTAAGCTACTTAAGCTTAGTAAGTCATAAACAAACAAACAAACCAAAAATATAATCAACTTAATTTAACCAACCATAATACAATATCATTATCAAGCTTAATCACAACTTACAACTTCAATAACAATATATCTGGACACAATTATCTATTACCTTGGCCGAATATTCAAAAGGTTAAACCATCAACTCATTGTTCAATTTTCAAAAGCCAAAATGTCTTAATATAATCAAGCTTACACATACACAATTATATAAATTCAGGAACCATAATTTAACATTATGTACATATACCACTTATATGGCCGAATATTCATGTTCACATAGGTACATATATCCAAGAATCAATTCAACCTTATTCATACCATCATTTTCAAGGTCAAATACACACACTAAATTCACATGTATCTTCATTTGTATCACACATAATTAGTAACCAATATCAAGTTACTTATTTACTTTATCTCAAGTAAACAACAAGCTAACTCGTACCTGATCACTCAGCTCGTTTTAAACATTCTTTGCCATTTTACCTTTGCCCGATGAACCATTCGAAATCGGATAGGACACTCGGATAATCACATAAATCGTACAATGCCAACGTCCCAGGCGTGGTCTTACATGTAACCACATATCGATGCCACTGTCCTAGACAGGGTCTTACTCGTAAGCACATATATCGGAATACTATGTCATGACATATGTATCCTTACTATTCCTAAGGTTCATACGGGGCTTTCGGACGTTGTAACTCAGTCGAAACAAATTCGAAAACATGGTAACCAGGCTGAGTCACATTCGACTATGACATATATAAAATCATGTTTTTCATTTCAACATATATATATTACACTTAATTAAATCTAAGTATGTCTATTTGCTTACAAACTTGCCTCGGACAACGAAAAACTGGTACGGATCGACTAATCGGCAACTTTCGTTTTCCCCCGATCCAAATTTGATTTCTTTGGTTCTTGATCTAAACATATTCAAATTAAGCTCATTCAAACATATTTTCATTCATTTTAGTCCAAAAACACATACATGGGAAAATTACCATTTTACCCTGACATTTACACTTTTTACAATTTAGTCCCTATTGCACAAAATACAAAATACACAAAATTTCAAGGTACCCATGTTTGGCCGAATGTTACCCATTACCATACAAGTCCATATATTTCATTTATTTCACATTTTAGTCCCTCAAATTATTATTTTTGCAATTTAGTCCTAATTACTCAAAATTATCAAAAACTCCAATACAAAAATATGTTAATCTCAAACGTATCTTTCATAATTCATCATCAAACAACAAAAATCAAAAGCTATCAACAATGGTACAACTCAAAATATTCATCAAACTCAAAAATTAAAGCTTGGGTCTTGAAGATTACTAAGCAACGATCTCAAAAACATAGAAATTATCAAAAATCAAGCTAAAACTCACCTTGAATCAAGTTGGAGAATAGCCGAACCCTAAAACCCTTTTATTTCCTTTTTCTTTTCTTTTGTATTTGGCAAGAACAAGAGGAACATTGAAATGGCATTATTTTTTATGTTTTATGTTATATTATAACATATATTAAGCTCAATAGTTAATTTACTTATATACCCCTAATGACTTAATATAAAAACCATATATTATAAGTCTCAAACTATCCCACCAAGGTATTAATGGGATATTTACAATATAAATATCCTAACTTAGAAAGCCACTAACAGTTTGGCCCTTATACTTTAAACTATCAAGTTTTCAATTTACGCGATTAAGTCCTTTTATTTAATCGGATACCTAAACGACAAAATTAAATCATGAAAATTTCACAGATATAAATTCACACAAAATAAACACAAAAAATAAATTTTAAATATATTTCTAACTCAAATTCGTGATCCCGAAACCACCATTACAATTAGTGTCTGAATCGAGCTGTTACAACTCTCCCCCTTAGGGATTTTCGTCCCCAAAAATCTTATCAGTGAATAGGTTCGGATAACGTTCTCTCATTGCATCTTCATATTCCCAAGTTGCTTCTTCAACATCGAGTTTATACCACAGTACTTTAACTAACAAAATTTTCTTATTTCGTAGCTCTTTAATCTCATGAGCCAGAATACGAATCGGTTCTTCCTCGTATGTCATATATCGGGTTTAATCTCAACCTCAGTCTAACTAATCACATGTGAAGGGTCAGACCAATATCTACGGAGCATCAAAATTTGGAATACATTGTGGATCTTTTCTAACTCAGGTGGCAATAATAGTCTATAAGCAACTGGCCCGATACGCTCTATAACCTCATACGGCCCAATAAATCTCGGACTCAATTTGCCTTTACGACCGAATCTGAGTATTTTCTTCCACAGTGAAACTTTCAAGAAAACTTTACCTCTGATCTGAAACACTATATCCTTCCGTTTCAAGTCCACATAAGATTTCTGACGATCCGATGCTACTTTCAGACTTTCACGGATTACTTTCACTTTCTGTTTAGTTTCTCTGATCAAGTCGACTCTATGTATCTTATTTTCACTGAGCTTAGTCCAGTATAACGGTCCATGAAATTTATGACCGTACAAAGCCTCATAAGGTGCCATTTTGATACTCGATTGAAAGTTATTATTATACGCAAATTCAATCAGAGGTAGGTATCATTTCCACGTACCTTCAAACTCGAGAATGCAACATCTCAACATATCCTCAAGTATCTGAATGATTCGTTCAAACTAACCATTTGTTTGTGGGTGGAAAGCAGTACTGAAATGTAATTTCGTACCTAGAGCATCTTGCAGTTTCTTCCAAAACCGCGATGTAAACCTCGGATCTCTATCCGAAACAATAGATATAAGCACACCATGTAATCTCACAATCTGAGAAACATACAATTCAACCAGCTTATCAAGCGAGTAGTCTATACTATCGGAACAAAATGAGTCGATTTAGTCAATCTATCCATAACAAACCAGATTGCATCTTTCTTGCTTAGTGTCAATGATAAACCAGATACAAAATCCATCGCGACTCTATTCCATTTCCACTCTGGTATCATAATCGGCTAAAGCAATCTAGAAGGTACCTTATGCTCGGCCTTTACTTGCTGACAGACTAAACTTCTTACAACAAAATTAGAAATGTCTCGTTTCATACCATGCCACCAATAAAGCTGTTTCAGATTGTTATACATTTTTGTACTACCTAGATGAACAGATAACCAACTGCTATGAGCTTCATTCAAAATCATCTGAATCAACTCTGAATTCTTCGGAACACATATTCGGTTTCTGAATCTCAAACAGTCATGAGCATCAACTCATAAATTCTGAATCAGCATCTGTCTCACATTGAGCTCGTTTTGCTAATAATTCATTATCAACCTTCCGGGCATCACTAATTTGTTGAATAAATAACGGTCTTCCTTTCAATTCAGCTATTATCAAACCATCATCAGACATAGCCATATGTGCATCCATTGCACGCAAAGCAAATAGTGATTTTCGGCTTAAAGCATCAGCAACAACATTACCTTTCCCGGGTGATAGTCAATTATAAGCTCATAGTCTTTTAGGAATTCTAGCCATCGGCATTGTCTCAAATTCATATATTTCTGAGTCATCAAGTATTTCAGACTTTTATGATTAGAATAATCACGACATTTCTCACCGAATAAATAGTGGTGCCATATCTTTAATGTAAACACAATAGCTGCCAATTCTAAGTCGTGTGTTGGATAGTTTCTTTCATGTGACTTCGACTGTCTCGAGGCATAAGCTATCACTCTGCCTTCCTGCATCAAAACACAGCCCAAACCATTTAAACATGCATCACTATAAATAACAAATTCTTTACTCGATTCTGGCTGAACTAGTATTGGAGCTTCGGTCAAAAGGGCTTTCAACTGATCAAAAATTTTCTGGCACTTTTCTGACCACTCGAATTTAACATCTTTCTGCAATAGTTTCGTCATCAGAGCTGCAATCATAGAGAAACCTTTCACGAATCGTCTATAATAACCATCAAGTCCCAGAAAGCTTCGGACTTCAGAAACATTCTTCGGAGGTTTCCAATTAAGTATAGCTGAAATTTTGCTCGGATCAACTCGAATACCCGATGCTGATACCACATGACCTAGAAAACTGACTTCACTTAACCAAAACTCACATTTACTAAATTTTGCATACAACTGCTTATCTCATAAAGTCTGCAACACAAGTCTCAAATGTTCGGTATGTTCAAATTCATCACGAGAGTAGATCAAAATATCATTTATAAACACAACCACGAATCGGTCTAGATACGGTCTGAAAATTTGATTCATCAAATCCATGAAAATAGCAGGTGCATTAGTGAGTCCAAATGGCATAACCAAAAACTCGTAGTGTCTGTACCTCATTCGGAAAGCATTTTTTGGTACATCAGAGTCTTTAACTCACAACTGATAGTAGCCTGACCTTAGATCTATCTTCGAAAATACTGTAGCCCCTTTCAGTTGGTCAAACAGATCGTCAATCTATGGCAACGGATACTTATTCTTTATAGTCATCTTATTAAGCTATATATAATCGATGCATATTCTCATTGTTCTGTCTTTCTTTTTCACAAACAACACAGGCGTACCCCACAGAGAGAAACTCGGTCGTACGAAACCTCTATCTGTCAATTCTTACAACTGAGCTTTCAATTCTTTTAATTCTATAGGTGCCATTCTGTACGGAGCTATAGATATCGGAGCCGTCCCAGAAATTAACTCAATACCAAACTCTACCTCCCGAATAGCTAGGAAACCCAGTAATTCTTTAGGAAACACATCTGGATACTCACATACAATCGGTACTGATTCAATGTTTCTTTCAGCCACTTTACTATCAAGCACGTAGGCAAAATAAGCTTCACACCCTTTCCTCACATATTTCTAAGCTAGCATCGAAGAAATTACTGCTGGTAACCCATTCAAATCATTAGATTCAATCCGAATAATCTCATCATTCTGGCACCGTAAATCAATAATCTTCCTTTTGTAGTTTACAACAGCATCATGCAAAGTCAACCAGTCCCTACCCAAAATTATGTCAAACTCATCAAATGGAAATAGCATCAAATCAGCTGGAAAGCACGAATCTCGAACCATCAAGGGACAATTCTTTCACAATTTGTCAACCATCACACACCGCCTCAAGGGGTTTGACACTCTAATCACAAACTCAGTAGACTCTACAGGTAGAATCTTGTTGAATACTAAAGTCTCACAGACATAAGAATGAGTCGAACCAAGATCAATCAATGCAATTACATTAGTATCATAAAGAGTGAATGTGCCAATAATAACATCTGGGGATGAAGCCTCCTCTCGCGCGCGAATGGCATAGGCTCTAACGGTGCATGAGCCTCAGATCTGATTGTTGTATCTTTATTCCCTCTTTGACTACCGCTCGTATTACTTGTATTTCTCGGTGGTTTACCACAAGCCGCAGTATTACCCGATCTCGTGTTCTGCGCTGGGTTTTCTTCAGCTAACCCTGGGCAATCTTGAATATAATGGTCTGTCGATCCACATTTAAAACAAGCCTGATCATGCAATTTGCAACTTCCAGGATGTCGTTTACCATAATGTTTACACTCGAATTGATTTGATCTAACATTACCCACACTGACTATGGAGGTAGCTCTCGAACTCACCGGTGGTCTGTTCTGATCTCGTCGAGAATAACCTGAAGTGGCTTTTAAATAGCTAAAATCATCTTAGAACTTCTTTGGTGCTGACTGGTTTGATTTACTGAATGATCTCTTATACGAGTCTCTAGCTTCAAAATTAGCTTTTTTCTTCTCTTTTCTGAGCTCTTCAGCTTTGCAGGCTCACTCAACCAATACTACGAACTCTTTTATCTCGAGTATGCCAACTAATAGTTTAATATCTTCATTCAACCCATCTTCGAATCTTTTACACATTATGGCTTCAGTGGAAACACACTCTCAGGCATACCGACTGAATCTCACGAATTTCCTCTCATACTCTGTCACGGTCATTTGACCCTATTTCAGCTCCAGAAATTCTTTACGCTTCTGATCAATAAATCTCTGGCTAATATAATTCTTACGGAACTCAGTCTGAAAGAATTCCCAGGTCACCCGCTCTCTCGAAACCACTGATACTAGGGTATTCCACCAGTGATATGTTGTGTCTCGAAGCAAAGATATGGCACACTTCAAACATTCATCTGGAGTAAAGGACAGGTCATCAAACACACGGATAGTATTATCAAGCCAGAACTCAGCCCGCTCAGCATCATCATCATCAGTAGCTTTAAACTCTTCAGCTCCGCGTTCGCTGATTATCAACAGGTGGCTTATATAATCTCAACGAATCACTTACTTGAGGTACAATAGGCATAGAAGATGGATCAATCGGGGGTGGAGGTTATTGTGCAGTCGGGTTAGTCCTAATATATTGAGTAAACCAATCATTCATCATTTGGTAAAAGGCTTGTCTAGCCTCTCCTTCCTGGTTACTGGGAATCGGTCGAGAATCAACTGGTGCTGTCCCTTGCGCGGGAGCAGGCGCTACACTCTCGACATCATCAGCTACAGCTCTGTTGAGATCCATTTACTATATGTAAAACACATTTTCAGATGTCAGAAGTCATCAAACTATCGCAGTATATAATATGGCATGTATAGCTAGACTTACACACGCTACGTTAGTCCTAGAATCGACTAAACCGTAGCTCTGATACCAATAAAATGTAACACCCCTAACCCGTATCCGTCATCAGAATGGGGTTACGAGACATTACTAAACAAATGCACAGTTTCAAAATTTTTCATATTAATTCAAGATTTAAATCACATCAATGTTTAAGATTGAATCTAATATCTAATCATAAATTTATTATCATTCTCCACATAGCTTAAGTAAAACTTAATCTAGAATATATAAATATTAAAATAATTTGTTGCATATACAGAGCTTGTAATGAATCAATAATTTCCTTACAGAATAATAAAACCTATATTTTTATACTTATACAAGTTATGCATATTCACAAGTTAATTATCCATTAAACTAAATTTCATTACTAACCCCTTTCATTCATATATGCTATACGTCATTAATGTGTTAAACTAAGGGTAATTCATTTGTCATAAATATTAGCATGACTTAGAAACAAACATTCGATTATGAATAACCCTTTTTAATTCTATGTCTACTTGGCTAACTTAATTTATTTATACATATTTAATAATTGATAAATACCTAACGATTATACTGCCATGCACATATATATTTATATATGAATAACATTTGAAAATTTCAACTAATATAACTTGCCTAATTACCAGTACACACATAACCTACTTTAGTTTTATTTAACATCCGATAAAACATATAGCCAAATTACAAAGTACCTTCACAAGTTTATATACTCAAATACATCTTCAAAATAACAAAAAAAAAATTTAACAAGCCATACAATATAATAATCATATTAAACATAGACCTTGACTCAATTAAAGCCAGATTCCAACCTAAGGTTTAAGCCATTTTTGATGCATGAAATGCTTACCCCAAACTTCAAACATAACATTAATATATTTCACTAGTGAATACCAAATCTACCTCATGCAATTATATGTACTTTAAATACATTGTACCATAATTGGACCTGTCAATGATGTACATATATAATAAGTGCAACTTACCTATGATTTAAATCACACTTAGTATAATGTGCTTACCACACATTTGACTAAATTTTATTCATGAAACATACACAACATTTATCAACACCCAAGTTCAATGAACACTTAACTAAAACACATTAAACCGAATTTAAGCATATCAAGTAAACCATTTCCCAAGCATATGATACCTAACACAAACATTATACATGCAAGACACGTAACCAAAGAAACAAAGTGAACATAAGCTAAACTTAACATAACAAAATTTTAAAGATGAAAGCTTAGCCACTTTCTCATGGCTAATATACATAACCAACTTTCAGTATTTTCAAAATGTGTTCCAGCCTATACATGCCATAGTTCCAAAATGCAACTTATAAAATACTGAAGGCGGCTGATAGTGTGATGGACTTGGCTGACGATCCCCGAGCTTGTAACTTTATCCCAAATCTATAAAACAAAGACAAATACACACACAGTAATCTATTTAAGCTTAGTAAGTCATAAACAAACAAACAAACCGAAAATATAATCAACTTAATTTAACCAACCATAATACAATATCATTATCAAGCTTAATCACAACTTACAACTTGAATAACAATATATCTGGACACAATTATCTATTACCTTGGTCGAATATTCACAAGGTCAAATCATCAACTCATTGTTCAATTTTCAAAAGCCAAAATGTCTTAATATAATCAAGCTTACACATACACAATTATATAAATTCAGGAACCATAATTTAACATTATGTACATATACCACTTATATGGCCGAATATTCATGTTCACATAGGTACATATATCCAAGAATCAATTCAACCTTATTCATACCATCATTTTCAAGGTCAAATACACATACTAAATTCACAGGTAATCTTCATTTGTATCACACATAATTAGTAACCAATACTAAGTTACTTATATACTTTACCTCAAGTAAACAACAAGCTAACTCGTAACTGATCACTCAGCTCATTTTAAACATTCTTTGTCGTTTTACCCTTGCCCGATGAACCATTCGAAATCGGATAGGACACTCAGATAATCACATAAATCGTACAATGCCAATGTCCCAGACGTGGTCTTACATGTTACCACATATCGATGCCACTATCCAAGACAGGGTCTTACCCGTAAACACATATCAGAATCACATAACGATGCCATAGTCTTACTCGCACACATATATCGGAATCCTATGTCATGACATATGTATCCTAACTATTCCTAAGGTTTATACGGGGCTTTCGGACATCGTAACTTAGTCGAAACTAATTCAAAAGCATGGTAACCAGGCTTAGTCACATTCGGCTATGACATATATAAAATCATGTTTTTCATTTCAGCATATATATATTACATTTAATTAAAGTTAAGTACATCTATTTGCTTATAAACTTACCTCAAACAACAAAAATCGGTACGGATCGACTAGTCGACAACTTTCGTTTTCCCCCGATCCAAATCTGATTTCTTAGGTTCTTGATCTAAACATATTCAAATTAAGCCAATTAAAACATATTTTCATTCATTTTAGTCCAAAAACACATAAATAGGAAAATTACCATTTTACCCTGACATTTACACTTTTTACAATTTAGTCCCTATTGCACAAAACACAAAATACACAAAATTTCAAGGTAACCATGTTTGGCTGAATCTTACCCATTACCATACAAGTCCATATATTTCATTTATTTTACATTTTAGTCCCTCAAATTATTATTTTTTCAATTTAGTCCTAATTACTCAAAATCATCAAAAACTCCAATACAAAATATGTTAATCTAAAACATATCTTTCTTATTTCATCATCAAACAACAAAAATCACAAGCTATCAACAATGGCACAACTCAAAATATCCATCAAACTTAAAAATTAAAGCTTGGGTCTTGAAGATTACTAAGCAACGATCTCAAAAAAGTGAAAATTATCAAAAATTGAGCTAAAACTCATCTTGAATCAAGTTGGAGAATAGTCGAACCCTAAAACCCTTTTATTTCCTTTTTCTTTTCTTTTGTATTCGGCAAGAACAAGGTGAACATTAAAATTGCATTATTTTTTTATGTTTTATGTTATATTATAACATATATTAAGCTTAATAATTAATATACTTATATACCCTTAATGACTTAATATAAAAACCATATATTATAAGTTTCAAACCATCCCACCAAGGTATTAATGGGATATTTACAATATAAATATCCTAACTTAGAAAGCCACTAACAATTTGGCCCTTATACTTTAAACTATCAAGTTTTCAATTTATGCGATTAAGTCCTTTTATTTAATCAGATACTTAAACGACTGAATTAAATCACGAAAAATTCATAGATATAAATTCACACAAAATAAACACAAAAAAATAATTTTTAAATATTTTTTAACTCCCATTTGTGGTCCTGAAACCACCATTCCGATTAAGGTCTGAATCGGGCTATTACATGCTTATCCCGGATTTGATCAATCCAAGTCGGGTTAACTTGCAACTTAGCTAACAGACTCCTATCATCAAACAGACTAAGAGGAGCGAACATCGCCCTCAAATCAGTCATCGCCCTACAACTTAGAGCATTGGCCACTACATTGGCCTTTCTAGGATGATACTCTATCGTGTAGTCATAACATTTTAGCTCAATCCATCGGCGCTGTCTAAGATTCAACTCCTTTTGAGTAAGGAAGTACTTGAGGCTCTTGTGATCAGTGTAAATAATACACCTCTCACCATACAGATAGTGCCTTCAGATTTTCAAAGCAAAAACCACTGCAACCAATTCGAGATCATGCATCGAA
This sequence comes from Gossypium hirsutum, assembly GCF_007990345.1. NCBI lineage: Eukaryota > Viridiplantae > Streptophyta > Magnoliopsida > Malvales > Malvaceae > Gossypium > Gossypium hirsutum. Next base: position 106,342,762 of record NC_053429.1, on the reverse strand, counting down.
TAATTCCCTTCATGTGTCTTAAGCTGACGGGACGCATAAGCCACAAATTTTCCATCTTATATCAATACACATCCCAAATCGACATGTGACGCATCACTATAGACAACAAATTTTTTACCAGATTTAGGTTTTATCAAAATAGGAGCTTGAGTCAGAACATACTTGAGCTTCTCGAAGCTCGATTGTTGCGTATCAGTCCAGACAAAAGGAACTCCCTTTACACAGAAGCGTAGTCAACGAAGCTGCAATCAAAGAGAACCCCTCGATAATATCCCGCCAAACCTAGAAAACTACGGATCTCAAATACATTCTTAGGTTGTTTCCATTCAAGCACAACCTCAATCTTTCTTGGATCAACTCGGATCCCTTCAGTAGAAACCACGTACCCTATAAAAGTTACCTTACACAACTAGAACTCACACATGCTCAACTTAGAGCTTTTTCTCATGGAGCATCTAAAACACTACTCTAAGATGTTCATCATGCTCATCATCGGTCTTAGAGTAAACCAAAATGTCGTCGATGAAGACCACGATGAACTGATCAAGATATGGCTGATAGACTTGGTTTATTAAATCTGTGAATGTAGCTAGAACATTCGTCAGACCAAAAAGCATAACTAGTAACTCGTAATGTCCCTAACGAGTCCTAAATGCAGTTTTATAAACATCAGCTTTCTTAACTCTTAGCTGATGGTACCCAGAATGGAGATTTATTTTTTAGAAAAATGAAGCCCCTTGGAACTAATCAAACAGATCGTCAATCCTCGAAAGTGGATACTTATTCTTCACTGTCAATTTATTCAGTTGCCGATAATCAATACACATCCTCATGGTCCCATCCTTTTACTTTCGAACAAAATCGGTGCCCCCCACGGAGACACAGTAGGGCGAATGAAACCATGATCTAGAAGCTCTTAAAGTTGAGCCTTAAGCTTCGCAAGCTCCTTCAGTGCCATACGGTATGGAGTGATGGACACCAAAGTTGTACCCGATAAAAGCTCGATGTCAAATTCAACCTCTCGATTCAAAGGTAAACCCGATAACTCCTCAGGAAAGATATCAAAAAAATCCTTCACTGTTCTAATATTCTCCACAGAAGAATCTCCAGAAACAGAAACACTGACATAAGCCAAATATGCCTCATATCCTTTCCGTACTAATTTTTCAGCCAGAAGAGCGGAGATCACATTGGACAGATAATCTTAACACTCACCAATCACAACCACCTCCATATCTAATCTTGACACTCACCAATCACAACCACTTACATATCATCCTCGGTCCTCAGAACGACCCTCTTAGATGTACAGTCCAAGCTAACTCGGTGCTCAACCAACCAGTCCATACCTAGAATCAAGTCGAACTCCCCAAACAGAAGCTCCATCAGGTTTGCCAAAAATACAACCCCTTACACTACTAACGGAACATTCTTATAAATTTTACTAACTCGAATAGACTGTCCAAAAGGACTCAGTATAGTAACCTCACTAGAAGTGCTCTCAACAGAAATCCCTAAGATTTAAGAAACAGAACTAGCTACATAAAAAAAGTGCATAGAACCTATGTCTGCCAGAGCAGTATAAGGTACATCAAAAATAAAGAACGTACCAGTGATAACATTAGGAGCATCTTTATCCTCTCAGAGTCGAGTAGCATAAACCAGTGCAGGCTGCCTCACCTCTGTCTGACAAGCACCTCTCTCCAGTGTTCTTTGCCCTCAACCCATACCATTACCACCCCTAGCCGGTCCACAGCCCTTAGGTGTCTACTGAACTGCCCTCTGAGGTTGTACAAAACCTGGTCCTAAAGCTTGCATCTAATAAGCCCCCTGTGGACACTCTCTAATACGATGCTCCAGAGACCTACACCTCAGACAAGCCTCTAACCTCCTCCAACACTCGCCCGAATAGTACCTACCACAATCACTATACGATTGAATCCTAGTATGAGCAACAGGAACCCCCACTCTAACTGGCCCATCAGGTCTAGTCTTTTTCTTAGGCTTCTAAATAGAACAAGAGGGCTCCGACTCCTCCTTATTCTTACCTCTCTCACGGTCTTTATTTTGGCGCTCCACGTGTTTAACATATTGGGCGATCTTTGGCTTATCTACCAGAACTGCAAACTCTCACTCCCTCTATGGAGCAATCAATACCCTCAAATTATCCTTTAAACCTTCATCAAAGCGGATGCACTTCTCATACTCAGGCGCCACCATGCCTCCAGCATAGTGGCTCAACCTTAGGAACTCAGCCTCATACTCAACCACAGATGTGTCACCTTGCATGAGATTCATGAACTCAGTCCTACGAGCATCTACATAGCTGGCGCCCACATATTTCCCCTGAAAGGCGGTTTTGAAGAAATCCCAGTTCAGACGAACAGGTTGAGTACCCTCCTCAACCGATAACCACCACTGATATGCCTCGTCGCAAAGCAAAGAGACTGCACCTTAAGTCTCTGCTTGGGCGTACAATTTATATCATTCATGATCCTCTCAGTGGCCTCCAACCAATACATGGCCACAGTAGGGGCGACTCTAGTGACCCTCTAAATAGTTCAGCTCTATTCCATAAGAGTCATTCAGTTACCGACCAACGACCCCTAGATCCAGAATGGGGTCTTGCAACCCTCTCCAATATCCTCAATGAGGCTTGGGACAGTACGTCGTCCCCAACCGAATGGCTTTGAGACACAGTCTCAGTAGTAGGAAAAATTGATGTCTCACTCGTATCTAAGTTTGGCATACTGCCCAGATAGGAAGACTCAACTAGAGCCCCCTACGGCCTCTACCATGGCCACGAACACCACATTCGCGAATTCCTCGAGCGCTCATCGTAACTTTTCAAATTTTGTCTACATTATAATATTTTATGCATCAATTTTAATATTTATTAGCAGATATTTTGTGCATAAATTATCAGAAGCTCAGAAGTGTTTTCAGAAGTTTCAGTCTCAAATTATTTCAGTACAGTTTCAGAAAGTACTAACTACGGTGTTCTTAGAATAAACTACCTAAGTTTCAGAAATACTTACAGGATCAGTATCAGAGACTCGGTGTACTACATACTTTCTCAAATTACCCAAATGATTTGAAAATTAATTCTTTTAAAACACAATTTTAGAACCTAAAATTCACAGCCCGAGTTTTACATCCTAGCTCTGATACCACTAAATATAACACCCCAAACCCGACCAAGACATTATGGCCAAATCTGAAGATGTCATGAGGAATGGGTTTTGAAAACAAAGTCGCTACGTTAAAACATTTCAGCTTATCAACTCAATTTTGTTTATATCTATTGTCAAAAATGTTATTTAATTGATTTATTTGCGAAATCACTATTTACAGCGAAAGTCTAACGAAATCATTATATTTTGAAAGTCCAGATCGTATTTTCAGAAAACCCTTGTTTGAGTACAATCGACGTTTTCATAAAAAAATTCTCGAAGCATGTAGATTATTAAACAAACAAAACCAAAATCAACAATTAAAAACCATACAGTCTAGAGAGGCCCAGAATTTACAAACTCTCAAATTAATCTATAATTTTAAATAAACCATTAATTACTAAGTTTAAACAGTTTACGCTCGAGTGGTCACCGCTGAGTCCCTACCGCTCTGATCCGCCTAAGTTTGTGGATTACCTGAACAGAACAGACAAAAAGATGTGAGTTTTCGTAAACTCAGTGTGTAACCCAACAAAAATAGATATACAAATTATATAGATATCATACATATACAGTCAGATATAGATTCGGACTCATGCCCATTTCAAATACAAATAATAGATACAGATACGTAAATCAGATAAACAGAATCCTACTCCCATCCTCTACACACCAACCCCAATCATCCCATCACACCATGTAAGGTTAAAAACACCCACTCAGCCCTACACACCATATCATGCCATTACGACACATATTAGATAAAGTGCAGCCAAGCTGCCAGAATATAGGCGATAAACACCATACAGAACACTTCCTCCACATATATAAATCCCACTCTAATCAGACATACATAATTAGAGTTATCATGCTTACATGCTCATATACAGATATCGAATATACACATACATCAGAATAGTCAAACATGCATAACAGTGTTATGTTCATAACAGAATATCAGACTAGCAGATCACATAGTTTTAGGGTTTGATTAGCCTTTACCGTTCATATGGTAGGCCCACAGACTATCGAAACAACCCGTGTGACCTTAAGGAAAATTTTAGAAATTTGTGCCCACATGCCTAGATTGGCCTTGCCCGTGTGGCCCAAACGACCTGGCCCAAACCCACACGCTCGTGTGGCATGCTCGTATGGGCCCACACTTCCGTTTTGCCTAAACACCTAACTTGGCCTAGTCCGTGTGGTCTACACGGCCATACTCATACCACCACAGGCCATGTCTTGCGCATGGCCATACCTTCGTTGCTCACATGGCCGTGTCTCCTGCACGGCCACCCACACAGCCGGCCACACGCCTGTGTGGTGTCAACAATGAGGTTTTTCTACTTTTGTCGAAGCTCTATTTTATGTGTTTTGGGTACACACCTAGTACGATTTTGATGCAAAACCACCGCCGAGTGTAACACCCCTAAGCCGTATTCGTCTCCAGAATAGAGTTACAGAGCGTTACTAGAGTTTTTCAGAACATTTACAAATAATTTATATTAATTACTATTCAACCTTCAAAATTATTCGTAACATCCCTTAAATGTACCCTCGAGGCCTTATGAGCATTAAAATCGAATCGGGACTAAATCGAGAACTCAAAAAATTTTTCACGAAATTTTAAAAAAAATTCAAGATACAGGGCACACACGCTCGTGTGGTCCAAGGGACACGCGCGTGTGACCCTAGGACAGGCTCGCGTTGCGGACCGTGTTCGACCCAGTGTAACTCTCTGACTTACGCCACCCGATCAGCCACACACCCGTGTGCTAGGCCATCTGGTTAATTAAATTCTTCAAATTAGGTGCAGGTTTCACACGGCAAAGACATATGCCCGTGTTCTAGGCCGTGTAGCACACACGGCTGAGACACACGCCTGTGTCTCTGCCCGTATGCTTAATTTTGTGCATTCTATTTCTCGAATTAAAGGTGCAGGGGACTCACGGCCTAACCCCACGCCTATGTACCAGGCCATGTGTCACACACGGTTTAGACAGACGCCCATGTGTCTGCCCATGTGGACAAAATGAAGCCATTTCTAGCTTCATTTCTCACCCAAAATTCACACCAATGACCTGCACTTAAACTCACATCCAAATACCAACCATTTCAAGCACTCAAATTAACCAAACTTTATCATTCAACATGGCATATCATTACATGCATACTTGTTTATAACCTTTCCTTGATATATTCCATATGTTAGGCATAATTTGAACAACCATTTAACATGTATATAACTACCATAATATGACATTACAAGTATATCAAAAACAACCATCACTAGCCATTCTAATGGCTATATTACAAACTATATATTTAAGCCATCTATGGCCAATTTAGCCTATACATGTCACTATACCAAAATGATTTTACTATATATACCTAAAATAAGCTAGTGGATAGTATGGTGATGCTCCAATGATCTCCAACCTTCGCGAGCTTCCGAGCACTATAAAATAGGAAAAATAAAATCTAGTAAGCATTACATGCTTAATAAGTTCGTATAATAGAAACTAAACTTATCAATCCCGTTTATTAAATCTAAGCATACAATATCATGTTTTCCATCAACTTGGCAAAATTGCCTAAACAAATGCATTCAATCAAACATGTTAGTCGTAAAATTTTCATATATATATCAAGTAAACATAGATGAGCTCATCATGCAATATTCTTTCAAGGTATTATCATTTCATCTCATAATTCCCTCATCATGCCAAGAGTTTTGTCTGTTGAATTATTGGAATTTTGATGGATACTCAAGTAGTACACTCAAGGTGTACAATTCAATAACCCGTCAATTCTTATTCAAGAGTGCCCATTAGGGCATTTAATCAAGAACACACTATCAAGCCACATATCGTATTACAGGAGTAATAGTCCAGGCTAAATCCTTTAAGTAACATATGCTCGGAAGAGCTTAATTAGGATTACCAGTCCAGGCTAAATCCTAATTGTAACATACGCTCGAGAGGGATTATATCAAGAGTACCCGTCTGGGCTAAATCCTTTCTATAATGAGATCAATAGGATTACTCGTTCGAGCTAAATCTCGTCAGCAACAAATGCAGGACCTCTTTTTATAAGGCAATCACATTTATCCATCAAAATTCAATATTCAAACGAGACTTTTTTTCAAATATTTCCAAACATGTAATCATTTCACACATTTATAACATTCACAAAAATATAAATCATATTGCATACAATCATAACATTCAAGTTAACATATTTACATGCTTGATTAAGTTACACGAACTTACCTCGACACTTGTTCGCGTAAATAATCTACTAATCTAAAACCTTTCCTTTTCCTTGATCTAACCTCAAATTTGTGTTATCCGGATCTATATAAATAACTTTAACCATAAATTTCACACATTTCCTATTTATTTGGACTCAATTTATATCCTAGGAAAAATTACCATTTTGCCCCCAACTTTTCCATAAATTCTAATTTTATCCCTAGGCTCGAAAAATGAAATTCTTGCAATTTACTCCCTATTCCGAGCCTAACCGAAATTTTAACATAAAATTTACAGCACATATTTTCTGTAAATTTCAAAATTTTTCATCAATTTTCACAATTTTAAATTTTAGTCCCTAAATCATGTTTTCTTCAAAAATCACTTTGTAAAAGTTATTTATCTATCAACAACCTTTCATATTCTGCCATAAATTTTAAATTTTTAGCATATTCTCCGTGTCCTAATTTCCATGCCTTGATAACTTTTCAAATTGATCCCCCAAATAGATAGATTAAGCTATCCCGATTTCAAAAATATCAAAATTACTAAAAATAGCACAAGAAAACTTACCCAATTAATCCATGAAAGTTTCTTCTCTCTCTCCTAGGGTTTCCATAGAATTTTGGGGAAGAATATGAGAAAAATAAGATGATATCTTTTATCCATCTTTTTAATTAATTAAATATTTTCAATTTCCAATTTAGTCATTACCCTTTTTCTAAATTTCCATGGATGAGTCACTAAAATATCTACATACTTTTCTTTAATGGTCTAATTACCATATAAGGACCTTAAGTTTTGAATTTCATAGTTATTTAATCCTTCTGGCTACTCGAATTCAACTTTTTTATTTTATGCGATTTAGTCCATCTCATAATTAAGCACTAAATCGAGAAAATTTTATTATCAGAATTTTCACGTGACATTTCTAACATATTATGAACCATGTAATAAAATTAAAATAAAATTTATTTTTGACTCGAATTTGTGGTCCCGAAACCACTATTCTGATTTCACTGAAATTGGGTTGTTACACCTGGACCACCAACACCTAAAACAGAATTCCAAACAAAAAACTAAGTATTGAAACACTAATTTTCAAGACTCCAATAGACATACTCCAACGAAGTACACAACGAAGAGTTCAATTACTTACCCAAACAATTACGATAGCTCTAACACCCTACACGAAAGTCGAATAATTACGATCTCCTTGATTAGTACCTAACACCAGAATACTCATCAATAACACAACCGAAACAACCTACAAACCTACAAATTTCAAGAGTTCTTACCAAGCACAACCCGAGCAAAAAACACAGAATCAAGCGCAGGAGTTGCCGACAGTTTGAATGGAACAAGAAGAAGGTAACAAAAAGAGGGAAAAATAAGAATGCCAAGAAAGGAAAAATAAACTGACGTCAAAATTTTCAAAGAGGGAGATAACAAAAAGTTTGAGAAAAAAAAAATTAGATAAATGATATCTTAACTCCCCCTACTAACATCTCAATCTCAACTACTCATTCAGTCAGACACCCAATCCCATCCAAACTCTCTCCAACAATCGAGCAAAAATATAACATCCACGCTCGCGCAAAGATTCGAACACAGGACCTCTAACACTTCAAATCTCTTACCACTCGAACCAACAGGCTCATTCTGATATGGATTTACAGATAATTTTCTATAAGCCGACTCAACAAGGGTAAGTCTTGGACCAAAAATAACAAAAATTGCCAAAGTGGGAATTCAACCCAAGACCTCCCACACACACCCAGAACACTTAACCACTAAAACAGATAGACAGTTTTGTCAAATATTTACAGAAACAGAAATAAATTATTCAGGGCGTTACAACTCTACCCCCCAAAAGAAATTTTGACCTTAAAATTTTCCTAATCAGAATAGATAAGGATACTGCTGACGCATCAAGTCTTCAGGTTCCCACGTGCCTTCCTCAGTGCCATGATTCTGCCACAGAACCTTTACTAACAGAATGGACTTCCTCCTCATAACCTTCACATCACGATCCAGAATTTGAACTGGTTCCTCCTCAAAAGTCAAATCCGATCTAACCTTGATCTCCTCAACAAAAACAACGTGAGATGGATCAAATCGATACCGCCTCAACATCAAGACATGAAACACTTCATGAATACGATCTAACTCTAAAGGTAGGTCCAACTGATAAGCGATCGGTCCCACATGCTTCAGAATCTAATATCTTCCAATAAACTTAGGACTCAACTTTCCCTTACGACAGAACCTCAGAACCTTCTTCCACGGAGAAACCTTAAGAAAAACAAAGTCACCCACAAAGTACTCAATATCTCTCATTTTCAGATAAGCATAAGACTTTTGTCTATCAGAAGCCGCCTTCAAACGATCCCGAATCAGTCTAACCAAATCCTCGATCTTAAAAACCAACTCAGGACCCAAAACTTGATGCTTACCCAACTCAGTCCAACATAATGGAGTACGACACTTACGACCGTACAAAGCCTCGTAATGTGCCATCTAGATGCTAGATTGGAAATTGTCATTGTAGGCGAACTTAGCTAGCGGTAGATAATCTTCCCAACTACCTTGAAAATGAATTAAATAACTCCAAATCATATCCACCAGTATCTGAATCACCCTCTCAAATTAACCATCGGTTTGAAAATGGAATGTCGTACTGAAGTCTAAACTTGAACCCAGAGCCTCGTACAATCTCCTCTAGAATTGAAAAGTGAAGCGAGGATCTCTATCAGAAATAATTGAAATAGGAACCCCATGCAGTCTTACAATCTTGGAGATATAGAGATTCGCTAACTTCTGTAGAAAGTAGTTCATCTGAGCCAGAATAAAATGAGTGGACTTGGTCAGTCTATAACATCCCGAAATAGGGCCTAAACGGAATAGTGGTTACGAAACCATAAATTCAAGGTATAAAAATTTATTTTATTATTACTTTGAGGTTCATGATATGATTGCATGATTGTGTGAAAGTTTCATGATGAAATTCTATGCATAAAGTGCTTAAGTTGATATTAGGGACTAAATCGAATAATTTGCAAAACTTGCATTCTAGAAGTTTTTAGTATGAAATTGCTTTGGAATATTAATTAGGAGGGTTTAAATAAAAATTTGACCAATTTCTAAGTTCATGGACAAAATAGGACATGGATGGAATTTTTGAAAGTTTAATAAGGAAAGGCATTTTGGTCATTTGGATATTAAATGAAATAAAAAGGGAAAAATAACACAAAATTCATCATCTTCTTCATTAGCAAGAAATTTCAAGGGTTCTCCATAGCTAGGGTTTGTTTCAAGCTTTCAAGCTCCATAGTAAGTGATTCCAAGCCCCGTTTTTAATGTTCTTTACATTTTCAGACTCGATAAAGCTTATGCTAGCAATAATTTAAGTTAGGGTTCATATTTGGAAAAATACCCATAGGTGAAAAGTGTTTATTTTGATGTTTTATGATATAATATGAGGTTTTAAATTATGTTAGACAACTTGTGCTACTCGATTTTAAGTGAAAACGAGTAAAAGGGCTTAATCGGTAAAAATACCTAATAGTCATAAGTACATGTTAGAGTGTGAATTTGATGTTGTCATAGAAGGGAAAAATGATCAGCATGTCATAAAACATAAGAAAATAGGATGAAGTTTAAATTACGAGCCTTGAGGTAAAAGTGCAAATATGTGAAAGTTTAGGGGCAAAAATGTAATTTTTCCAAAGTTTGGGTCAAGGACTGTTTTGATAAATGTGAATATTAAATAAGTTAAATTTTCTATTATAGATCAAGAAGAGCAAAATTCGGGAGTAGATCGGGGAAAAGAAAAAATAAAGGACTAAATTGTAAAGTTTAGTCACATTTTGTATCGAGGTAAGTTTACAGTAAATAAATGCAATATTCTTTTATTTTACATTATTATTGTCAATTTCCAGCATTTATATACTTATTTTATTTGAATATTTAAAGTCGAATTAAAGGCGAAGTGACAGAGAAAAAGCATTAGGAAGCCCCGTTTGAACCTTAGGAATGTTAGGATATTGGGGTTGACAGGACAGGACAGGACAGAAATGAGTCATGTAAGTCCATATCAGATATATGACTTTGGAGACAGAAATGAGCCATGTAAGCCCATATTAGATATATATATGGCATTGGAGACAGGAATAATTCATGTAAGTCCATGTCGAAGACATGGCATTGGCAGGATATTGATAGACAGGAACGACCCTAGTATCCTTAGTATTCCGAGTGGTTCAATGGGTCATTGTACACATTAAATTACAGTGAATTATCAGCAAAAAGGGAAGGTAGATTATATTTATGAATAGTGAAAGGTCAGGTAAGAAAGAAGGTAAGTAAGTAAAGAAGAAGGTAGAAAATAAGAAGTAAAGAAAGTTTATGAGGCTAGGTGACATTATGTATAATTATTCATTATGTTGAATGTTGTAATTTATTTGCTTGTAAGCTTACTAAGCCTAGTGCTTACTCTCTTTATTTTCTTTTTCTTATAGTTTTTATCAAGCCACTCGGGGATCGAAGGAAACGTCAGAGACCCGATCACACTATCGAAGAAATCACATTGGTATAGTTAGACGTTTCGTTTTGTGTATGGCATGTATAGGAACTTGGTTTCTTTTGATATGATATGATCAATGAATGATGTGTAAATACTTGCTAGTGATTATCTAATAGAGTGGCTGATGATATACATGTTTAATAGTATGAATGATTAAGTAGTAACTATCACATGAAAACTAAGAAAAATGTGAAAGTAACTTAAAAACAGATTCAAGTATCAGAAATAACGGGATTTTGAAAAATCACAAGAAATTGTAGAGCATGGGTTGATGGTGAATAATATATGAAATTAAATCTCGTTGTGTCTATTTTCATATGGAATAAGCAAAACAGGTAAAGGTTTTGTATTTTATAGGGTATCTGAGTTTTGGTGAAATAGGGCCAGAGCGATTTCTAGATCCTCTGTTCCAACTTTAGAAATTCACCATAAATTTTACAAAAATAATTAGGTGGCGTACTTTATATGGTTAGAATCCTTATTGAATCTAGTTTTAATAGAAACAAACATTATAGTCATATGATTTTTGTACAGAGAGAAAAGTGTTTAGTAGTAAGTAGAGGCTAGTGCAGTCGAATTCTTAAATAGGGGTAACTTTAACTAATAAACTGTACTAATTGGCTAAGTCAAAAATTATATAAAAACATTTACTAGATAGATATATGAGTCTAGTTTCAGGAAAAATTTACGGATCTTAATTTAGAGTTTTGAAACTCGAGAAATGAATTTTTAAGCAACCATGACGCAGAAAAAAGTTTATTCCGAAAATTAAAATAAGTGGTTTGGAGTTGTTTAAAAGGTAAGATAAGTTTAGTAACACCTCAAACTTGATTCTGGTGACAGTTTCGGGCATGGGGGTGTTACACAGTCAATCCACGATGGCCCAATTAGAATCCTCCTTAGTGGGTGTCAAAGGCAACCCACTAACAAAATCCATCATCACTTGTTCCTATTTCCATAAGGGAATCTTAACGGGTTGTAGCAAACCCGAAGGCAATTAATGCTCAACCTTAACTTGCTAGCACATCAGAAAATGAGCAAGAAAAATCTGTAACCTTACGCTTCAAACCCGCTCAACAATACAACTCACGAAGATCATGATACATCTTATTACCACTAAGATGCATAGCATAAGGGATGCTATGCACCTTCCTCAAAATTGACTGCCTCAAATAAAAATCATACGGTACACAGATCCAACCTCAAAAACACATAACTCCATCTTTATTCAGCCCAAAGTCTAAAGTACTGCCACTCTCAATTTGACAGAACCGCAAACCTAGAGACTCGTCCCCTAATTGCTTATCCCGAATCTAATCAATCCAATTTAGCTTAACTTGCAACTCAGCTAACAAACTCCCATCATCATACAAACTAAGACGTGCGAACATCTCCCTCAAATCGGTCATTGCTCTACGACTTAGAGCATCGCCACCACATTGGCCTTACTAGGATGATACTTTATCGTGTAGTCATAATCTTTAAGTAGCTCAATCCATCGACGCTGTTTAAGATTCAACTCTTTCTGAGTAAAGAGGTACTTGAGGCTCTTGTGATCAGTGTAGATAATACACCTCTCACCATATAGATAGTGCCTCTAGATTTAGGCGTGTGACGCATCACTATAGACCACAAATTCTTTACCAGATTTAGGTTGTATTAGAATAAGAGCCTAAGTCAGAACAAACTTGAGCTTCTCGAACCTCGATTATTGTACATTAGTCCAGACAAAAGGAACTCCCTTTACGTAGAAGTTTAGTCAACGGAGCTGCAATCAAAGAGAACCCCCTGAAAAATCATCGATAATATCCTGCCAACCTAGAAAACTACAATCTCAAATACATTCTTAGGTTGTTTCCACTCAAGCACAGCCTCAGTCTTTCTCAGATCAACTTGGATCCCCTTAGTAGAAATCACATGCCCCAAAAAAGTTACCTCACGCAACAAAAACTCACTCAACGTAGCGTAGAGCTGTTTTTCACAGAGTATCTGAAGCACTACTCTAAGATGTTCATCATGCTCATAATCGATCTTAGAGTAAACCAAAATGTCATTGATGAAGACCACGATAAATTGATCTAAATATGGCTGAAAGACTCTGTTCATTAAATCCATGAATGCAGCCGGAGCATTCATCAGACCCAAAGGCATAACTAGGAACTCGTAGTGTCCATAATGAGTCCTAAATGCAGTCTTATGAATATCAACTTCCTTAAATCTTAGTTAATGGTACCCAGAACAGAGATCTATTTACTAGAACACTAAAGCCCTTTGAAACTAATCAAAAAGATCATCAATCCTCGGAAGTTGACACTTATTCTTCACTGTCAATTTATTCAGTTGCCAATAATCAATACACATTCTCATGGTCCCATCCTTTTTCTTTATGAATAGAATTGGTGCCTCTATAGAGACACACTAGGGTGGATAAACCACGATCTAGAAGCTCTTGAAGTTGAGACTTAAGCTCCGTAAGCTTATTCGGTGTAACATCCCAAATTAGGGCCTAATTGAAATAGTGGTTTTGAGACAAAAAATCTGAGATAGAAATAATGAATTTATGATTATTATGAGGTCCATTACATGTATGCATACTTGTGTGAAAGTTTCATGAAGAAATTCTATGCAAAAAATGTCTAATTGAACTTTAGGGACCAAATTAAATAAGATGCAAAACTGATGTTCTAGAAGCTTCTAGAAATAAATTGGTTTAGATTATAAATTAGAAGGTCCTAAGTAACAATTTGACCAATTTCTAAAAGTTTAGACAAAAATGGACATGTGTAAGAAAAATTTGAAAGAAAGGCCTTAAGGGTATTTTGGTCATTTGGTAAATAAAAGAATAAAAAGGGAAAATAAGTCAAAATTTGTGTCCATCTTCCTCCCCCAATTGTCAAAAATTTCAAGGAGCCATAGCTAGGGTTTTTTTCATCTTTTCAAGCTCAATAGTAAGTGTTACTTCGCCCGTTTTTAATGTTCTTTACATTTTTAAAGTCCTCGTAGCTTGATTTACCTATTTCCACCATTATTTTGAAGTAGGGTTTATGTATGAAAATTTACCCATGTGTGACATGCATGTATTTTGTTGATTTATGGAGGAATATGAGATTTTAGTGTGTGATAAACATCTTTCACAAGATGATTTTTCTTGAAAACCACTAAAAAGGACTAAATTGAAAAAGGTGTAAAACAAGTGATAAAAATTTAATTTTAATAAAAATATGGCCTATTATGAGTACAAGGAAAATTTTTCTAGGCTTGGGTAACAAAGAAAATGCATGCATTTCATTTTACGAGACTAGGGACTAAATTGTAAATAAGTGAAAGGTTAGGGGTAAAACACTAATTTTGCTAAAGTATGAATTATGAATCGATTTGAACAATGTGATTATTAAACAAGTTAAACTTGACATTGTAGATCAAGAAAAACGTGATTAGGGTCTTGACCGAGGGAAGAATAAAGTTTTCAACGAATAGGCTCGTTTATCATCATTTTGTACCAAGGTAAGTACATGTGTAAATAATGTGACGATATAGTATGTTTTGATGTGTTAATATTATGTGGAAAATATTTTATTATTATTATGCATGTTATGCCTAATGATGGTGTTGTAAGTACGAATGATACTATGGTCGTTATCCACGACATCACGAGCAAGCGTAATGGAGACATTATGTACACGTGAGAAAGAATACCATTTGAATCTTAGGAATAGTTTAAGATACAAGTGACATGTCACTAGGAATTTAGAAATCTGAACTCATTGAGATGGTCTGGGTTCGTGATATATATGTGGCATCTGAACTCATTGAGTTGGTCCGAGTTCATACTGGATGCGATACATGTAATTGGGTTTTGGGGGCTGGTCTTGTGCGTGTTCTACTGGTGGCTAGGTAGTCCTGAGTGTGTCGGATACCTGACAGCTCGTGTGAGCAGCCTGTGTAGTTACGCCTTGACCGATAGCTTATATAAACAGGCCCATGAGTAGCTCCATTACGAGCGTTACATGTTTTGAGGTAGCTTTTGCTACGTATGTATATGTGGCACTTACATGCAACTTTTCTGTGTATCCAACAGTATTCAAAGTGTTCAATGGGTAATACAGTGGATGAGGTGATGAAACTCCTAATGAGAGCATATTAAAGAAGGTATGATCATATGATATACTACGGGTAAGTACAGGTATGTACGATAAACTCATGAGCAATGCCTTGATAAGGGATGAATTGTGATGGGAAAGCATATATTATGAACACTTCATAAATAAGTCAAAACACTTGAATGATGAATAATCTTTATGGTTATGTTATTATGCCTTTGCATGATAATTGCTTACTATGCATATTATTTGCAAGTGGACTTACTAAGCTTTAATGCTTACCTAATTTCCTTTCCATCCTTTGTAGTTTCGCCAAGCTAGCTCGAGGATCAGAAGCTGTCGGAGTATTCGATCATACCACCAAAAGAATATTGGGTATAGTGAATTTGATAACTTAAGTATGGCATGTATAAGGGACTTGGTTTTTTTCTTATATGTGTCATGCAAATTTGGCCAAGTTGTAAAGGCCTCTAATCTTGATGATTCATTTTATAATGGCCATGTGACATGACTTATATTTGATTATGGGGTTGTAATCTAATTATCCATGCATGCATGTGTTAATGCCTTAATGATGTGATATGTTATTGTTTGGTGAATGTATGATGAAGTATCGATTAGATGCTAGAAAATAAGAAATGACTTAATGGCTTGAAAGGATCATGGTCATGAATATGTATTATGGAATTTGGATAACAAAATTGGTTATGCATGAAATTGGTGTGGAATGCCTCTAAATGGTGTGACTAATTGCATGTGTTTTAAGATGATATTTTGAAGGCATGAAAATGTCATGGCATTGGATATTGAGTGTTTAAATATGTTATGTTGCATGCTATGAAACATGTTTGAGTATGTGGATGAGTGAGTGTGACAATTGGCTTAGAAAATAACCTCTAAATTGTCCACATAGGTAGACACACGGGCATGTGCCTAGGGCGTGTGTGACACACGGTCTGCCCCCATGGGCGTGTTGCATAGCCATGTGTTCCCTGCACCCTAATTTTACAAGTCATATGTCTGGTAGTAATCACACAGGCTAAAGCACGGGTGTGTGTCTCGACCGTGTGAGAAACACGGCCTACCCATACGTGCGCGTACTCTGGCCGTGTGAAGTTTGCACCATTTTATGAAAAATTTATTTATTTTTAATGTACCACACGGACTGGACACACGAGCTTGTGATACAGCCATGTAACCTTATTTTGATGATAATGTCATAGTCAGAGAGTTACACGGGTTGAGGACACAAGCGTGCCCCAAGCCACACAAGCATGTGTGACCACATGGCCTACCCCCACGGGCATATGACTCTCCAAAACAAAAAAAATTGATAAGTTGCCTAAAGTTTTTTGAAAGTTTTCAGTTTAGCCCCGGATCACCCCCAATGTATGTTTTGGGCTTCGTAGGCCCATGTAAGGGATGAATTGCATATGTATGAATGAAATTGATTTGAAGAAAAAAATTTATACTCCAATTTTGCATGAATATCTGTGTATGTGTTTGGTAATGCCTCGTATCATGTCTTGGCTTCGATTACGGGTAAGGGGTGTTACATTTAGTGGTATTAGAGCTACGGTTTAGTCGATTCTCAGACTACGTAGCATGTGTCTGAGTCTAGCTATACATGCC
The DNA here is from genome assembly GCF_007990345.1 of Gossypium hirsutum. Taxonomy (NCBI): domain Eukaryota; kingdom Viridiplantae; phylum Streptophyta; class Magnoliopsida; order Malvales; family Malvaceae; genus Gossypium; species Gossypium hirsutum. Next base: position 106,326,018 of record NC_053429.1, on the reverse strand, counting down.
AGACATATATTATGATAGTGTGACAACTCTTGACAATTTTAAAATGTGTGTTCATATAGCAAATGGATCCTGACAGAGCTGTGGCGGATGGTATAGAAAGTAATGTACCTACTCCCGCTGAACGACCAGTTCCATCCGATAGTAGACCTGAGACTGTTATTAGAGGAGAAGGAGGCAGAGAAGCCTTTTTCCACATGATGAATGTCTGGTACACGGAGTTCATTCCAATGAACCCGAACGCTCAACCACCCCTACCTCCTCCAAATCCTCAGCCTGCACCCACGATGCCTCAAGGTATAGATTTTATGAGATTTTCTAGAACACCAGTCGATAAAATTTGAAAGCAATCTGCTAAGGAATTTAGGGCAAATGCCAATGACGATCCTGAGAAAGCAGAGTTCTTATTAGAGAATTCGATACGGGTATTTGATGAATTATCCTGTACACCCGAGGAATGCTTAAAATGTGACATATCCTTGTTGAGAGATGCGACATACCACTGGTGGAGAACACTGATATCCGTGGTACCTCCAGAGAGAGTTACTTGGAAATTCTTTCAAGAGGAATTCTGAAAGAAATATATTTGTGAATGGTTCATCGACCAGAAGCGTAAAGAATTTCTGGAGTTGAAATAGGGCTGTATGATAGTTAATGAATATGAGAGAGAATTTGTCAGACTCAGCAAATACGCTCGAGAGTGTGTATCCTCCGAGGCTAAAATGTGTAGGAGATTTGAAGATGGACTTAATGAGGATATCAAGATGTTAGTAAGTATTCTTGAGTTGAAGGAATTTGTAGTACTCGTAGAAAAGAGAAAAGTTGAGTCTGAGGATAAAGACACAAGAAAGAGACACATAAGTAAGTCATTTCCATCTCAGTCTAAGAAACCTAGAGAGATGTACTCTTTCACATGTCTTAGCTGGACATTCATACGGAAGTCGTAGGAAGCAGAATTCAGATTTTAAATCTCGGGCTACATCTGTGGCAAGCGTGGGTAACACTAAACCTTCCAAACACGAGTAACAGTAATGTGGTAAATGTCATTTTGGCACCTGTAGGGTGAGTGATGGATCTTGTTTCAGGTGTGGTTTTCAAGAACGCAATATTAAATACTGTCCCGAGATGGTAAGAAGAGAAAGATTTCAGAATCCAAGACCGAGTGGCATAGCTTCTAGGGGAAGACCCCCGAGAAATGTCGAGAATGGGTCTGGTAGCAAGAATGTGACAAGAGATACAGCAATGAGGTCTGAAGCTAAAGCTCCGACTAGAGCCTATGCCATACCCGCACGTGATGATGCAACTTCTCTCGATGTGATCACTGGTATTTTCTCTCTCTATGATACTAATGTTATTGCTTTGATAGACCCTAGCTCTACTAATTCGTATATGTGTATGAAATTGGCATCTAGTATGAATATACTTGTTGAGTCTACCGAATTTATGATTAAGGTGTCAAATCCGTTAGGAAAGCATGTGATAGTTCATAAAGTATGTAAGAAATGTCCTTCTATGATTAGAGGTCATTATTTTCTGGCCGACTTGATGTTGTTACCATTTGATGAATTTGATGTCATACTGGGGATGGATTGGTTGACACTACGTGATGCTATAGTGAATTGTAGACAGAAAGTTATTGAATTGAAATGTGAAAATGGTGAGATTCTTAAAGTTGAATCAGATGATGTAGATAAGTCACCAATTGTAATTTCTTCGATGTCTGCTCAAAAATGTATGAGAAAAGGTATGAAGCTTATTTGGCATACATATTGAATACAAAGGAATCCGAGTTGAAAATTGAATCAGTGCCAACTGTATGTGAGTATGCAGATGTATTTTTGGAGGAATTGCCAGGTTTGCCTCTAATTAAAGAAGTTGAATTTGGTATTGAGTTAATGCCGGGGACGGCACCTATATCTATTGCTCCGTACAACATGGCCCCGACTGAGCTGAAAGAATTGAAGTCACAGTTGCAAGAGTTAACTAACAAAGGTTTTGCAAGACCAAGTGTTTCGCCATGGGGTGCTCCTGTGTTATTTGTGAAAAAGAAGGATGGTTCCATGAGATTATGCATCGACTACCGACAGCTCAATAAGGTGAGAATTAAAAATAAGTATCCTCTCCCAAGGATTGATAACCTGTTCGACCAGTTAAAAGGAGCGACATGGTTCTCTAAGATAGATTTGAGATCCGGTTAGTATCAATTACGAGTTAAAGAGTCGGATGTGCCTAATACTACCTTTAGAACGAGGTATGGCCACTACGAGTTCCTTGTTATGCCATTTGGATTAACAAATGCTCCTGCTATGTTTATGGATTTAATGAACCAAATTTTTCGGCCATATATGGACAAGTTTGTTGTGGTATTCATCGATGATATCCTGATTTATTCTAGAGATGAGTCAAAGCATGCCGAACAGTTGAAAACAGTTTTGCAGACTTTGAGGGATAAATAGTTGTATGCTAAGTTCAGTAAAAGTGATTTTGGCTTCGAGAGGTCGGGTTCTTAGGCCACATTGTTGCAGGTGATGGTATCTGAGTTGATCCTAGTAAGATTTCTGCTATTGTTGAATGGAAGCCGCCACGGAATGTAACTGAAGTTAGGCACTCTTTGGGTTTGGCCGGTTACTACAGACATTTGTGAAAGGATTCTCTATGATAGCCACTCCTATTACGAGATTACTTCAAAAAGATGTCAAGTTTGAGTGGTTGGAAAAATGTCAGCAGAGCTTTGAGAAATTGAAAATGTTATTGACAGAGGCACCAGTGTTAGTACAACCAGAATCAGGGAAAAAGTTTGTGATTTATAGTGATGCATCCTTGAGTGGACTGAGTTGTGTGATTATGCAAGAAGGTAAAGTAGTAGCTTATACTTCACGGCAATTGAAGCCCCATGAGAAGAACTATCTGACGCATGATCTAGAATTGGCTGCTATTGTATTTGCTTTGAAGATTTGGTGACATTATCTATTTGGGGAGAAATGCCATATCTAGACAAACCATAAAAGTCTTAAGTATCTAATGACCCAAAAGGACTTGAATTTGAGGTTGAATTGTTAAAAGGCTATGAGCTTGTGATTGATTATCACCCTGGTAAGGCAAATATGGTTGCCGATGCCCTGAGCAGGAAGTCTTTATTTCCCTTGAGAGCTATGAACATGTGGCTGACCCTGTCCAATGATGGTGTAATTCTAGCAGAGTTGAGGGCTAGACTGACTTTTCTACAACAGATTTATGAAGCTCAGAAAACTGATAAAGAGTTACAAGCAAAGAAAGTTTAGTGTGAGTTGAACAGTGAAACAGATTTTCAGAAAGACTCCGATGGTTGTCTAAGGTTCCATAGAATTTGTGTTTTGAACAATATCGAGTTGATTCAAAGTATTTTGCATTAGTCTCATAACGGGTGTATGTCAGGTCACCCGAGTAGCACGAAAATATACAATGACTTAAAGAAAATGTATTGGTAGAACAGTATGAAAAGAGATATATCCGAGTTTGTATCGAGGTGCTTAATTTCTCAACAAGTAAAGGCCAAACACTAGGTACCTTCAGGTTTAGTTCAGCCTATTTTGGTTCCCGAATGGAAATGGGACCGAATTACCATGGATTTTGTGACAGGTTTACCATTGACACCAAGAAAGAAGGATACCATTTGGGTGGTAGTTGACAAGTTGACTAAATCGGCTCATTTTATACCGGTACACATTGATTATTCACTTGATAAGTTGGCTGAATTGTATGTTTCTAAAATTGTAAGACTTCACGGAGTTCCTTTGTCAATTATTTTCGATAGACATCTGAGGTTTACATTACAAATTTGCAAAAAATTGCAAGAGGCTTTCGACATGAAACTGAACTTTAGTACCACTTTTCACCCACAGACAGATGGACAATCTGGGCGAGTAATTCAGATCTTGGAAGACACGCTCCGATGCTGTTATTGGAATTCCAAGGTAGTTGGGAAAAGTACTTACCGTTAGTTAAATTTTCCTACAACAACAGTTATCAGTCGAGCTTGAAAATGGCACCTTATGAGGCATTGTATAGACGTAAATGTCATACACCTTTGTACTGGACTGAACTTAGGGAGAATAAGATTCATGGAGTTGATTTGGTTAAAGAAACCTAAGAAAAGGTGAAGGTAATTCGTGATTGTTTGAAAGCGGCATCGGATAGACAAAAGTCGTATGCGGATTTAAAAAGAAAGGAAATTGACTATCAAGTCAGTGATAAAGTATTCTTGAAAGTATCTCCATGGAAAAAGGTTTTGAGATTTGGCAAAAAGGGCAAGTTAAGTCCTCATTTTATAGGACCATATGAGATTACCGAAAGGATAGGTCCGATAGCATATCGGTTGGCCTTGCAGTCTGAGTTAGAAAAGATTCACGATATATTTCACATGTTCATGTTGTGCCGATATAGATTTGATCCTTCACATGTGATTGCTCCGACAGAGGTTGAAATTCGACCGGATATGACTTATGGTGAGGAACCGGTTAAGATCTTGGCTCGAGAAGTCAAGCAATTAAGAAACAAAAGTATTGCCCTTATGAAGGTCTTATGGCAAATACATGGGGTTGAAGAAGCTACATGGGAGCCAAAGAAGGCAATGAGAAAACAATACCCAAACCTTTTTACCGGTAAGATTTTCGAGGATGAAAATCCCTAAAGGGGAGAGAGTCGTAACATCCTAAATTAGGGCCTAGTCGGAACAGTGGTTTTGAGACCATAAATTCGAGATAAAAATAATGATTTTATGATTATTAAGAGGTCCATGATATGTATGCATGCTTGTGTGAAAGTTTCATGAATAAATTCTATGCATAAAATGTCTAATTGAACTTTAAGGACCAAATTGAATAAGATGCAAAACTAGTGTTCTAGAAGCTTCTAGCATGAAATTGCTTTAGATTATAAATTAGAAGGTCCTAAGTAGCAACTTGACCAATTTCTAAAAGTTTGGACAAAAATGGACTTGTGTAGGAAAATTTTGAAAGAAATGCCTTAAGGGTATTTTGGTCATTTGGTAAATAAAAGAATAAAAAGGGAAAATAAGTCAAAATTTGTGTCCATCTTCCTCCCCCATTGCCAAAAATTTTAAGGAGCAATAGCTAGGGTTTTGTTCATCTTTTCAGGCTCAATAGTAAGTGTTCCCTAGCCCGTTTTTAATGTTCTTTACATTTTTGAAGTCCTCGTAGCTTGATTTACCTATTTTTACCCTTATTTTGAAGTAGGGTTTATGTATGAAAATTTACCCATGTGTGACATGCATGTATTTTGTTGATTTATGGAGGAATATGAGAGTTTAGTATGTGATAAACATCTTTTACAAGATGATTTTTCATGAAAACCACTAAAAAGGACTAAATTGAAAAGGTGTAAAACAAGTGATAAAAATCTAATTATGATGAAAATATGGGCTGTTATGAGTATAAGGAAAATTCGGCTAAGCTTGGCTAACAAAGAAAATGCATACAGAGCCTAGGGACTAAATTGTAAATAAGTGAAAGGTTAAGGGTAAAACAGTAGTTTTGCTAAAGTATGAATTATGAATTGATTTGAACAATGTGATTATTAAACAAGTTAAATTTGACATTATAGATCAAGAAAAATATGATTCAGGTCTTGACCGAGGGAAGAATAAAGTTTTAGACGAATAGGCTCATTTATCATCATTTTGTACTGAGGTAAGTACATGTGTAAATAATGTGACGATATAGTATGTTTTGATGTGTTGATATTATATGGAAAATATTTTTTTATTATTATGTATGTTATGTCTAATGATGGTGTTGTAAGTACAAATGATACTATGGTCGTTATCCACTACATCACGAGCAAGCATAATGGAGACGTTATGTACACATGAGAAAGAATCTCGTTTGAATCTTAGGAATAGTTTAGGATACAAGGGACATGTCACAAGGAATTTAGAAATCTGAACTCATTGAGTTGGTATGGGTTCAGGATATATATGTGGCATCTGAACTTAGTTTGAGTTTATGCTGGATACGATACATGTAATTGGGTTCCGGGCACTGGTCTTGTGCGTATTCTACCGGTGGCTAGGTAGTCCTGAGTGTGTCAGATACCTGACAGCTTGTGTGAGCAGCCCGTGTAGTTACACCTTGACCGATAGCTTATATAAGTAGGCCCGTGAGTAGCTCCATTGCGAGCATTACATGTTATAAGGTAGCTTTGGCTACGTATGTATATGTGGCACTTATGTGCAAGTTTTTCGTGTATCCAATAGTATTCCAGGTGTTCAACGGGTAATGAAATGGATGAGGTGATGAAAGTCCCAATTAGGCCATGTTAAAGAAGGTATGATCATATGATATACTACGGGTAAGTACAGGTATGTATGATAAACTCATGAGCAATGCCTTAATAAAGGATGAATTGTGATGAGAAAGTATATATATATGTGAGCACTTGATAAATAAGTCAAAACACTTGAATGATGAATAATCTTTATGGTTATGTTATTATGCCTTTGCATGATAATTTCTTACTATCAATGCATATTATTTGCATGTGGACTTACTAAGCTTTAATGTTTACCCCCTTTCCTTTCCATCCTTTATAGTTCCGCCAAGCTAGCTCGGGGATCGGAAGCTGTCGGAGTATTCGATCACACTATCAAAAGAATAGTGGGTATAGTGAATTTGATAACTTGAGTATGGCATGTATAGGGGACTTGGTTATTTTGTAATATGTGTCATGCAAACTTGGCCAAGTTGTAAAGGCCTCTAATCTTGATGATTCATTTTGTAACGGCCATGTGACATGGCATATATTTGATTATGGTGTTGTATTCTAATTATCCATGCATGCATGTGCTAATGCCTTTGTAACACCCCTATCCCGTAACCGTCGCCGGAATAGGTAAGGGGCATTACCGAACTTGTAACTCATGTCAGAACAGTAAAATTTTGAACTTTTTCTTGAAATAAAGATCATTCATTTAAATAAGTACTAAGCACAGCCAGGGATAAAATTTAAACTTCTCTAAGTAAACATTCAAAAGGTGCCATTTTCGCAGGCCTTATATACATTAACCAAAAATATTCTTCCGCCACTAGTCTATTCTATACATGCCATAAGATAATCCAAAACGTAGCAGTACCAAACAGTGGATAGTGATAGTGTGACTAGTTGCTGATGATCCCCGAGCCTATAGCTTCCAAATGAGATCTATAAAACAGAGGAAACAGAGTAAACGGAGTAAGCATTACAATGCTTAGTAAGTTTTAAGCAGTGTCAACAGATAACAATCAAATTTTAACATAGTTGTTCGTATTTTTATCTCACTCTTCCTTCGGGCATACCATCCCTTTACCGAATATGCACATCTCATCATATACAATAGGCAGATAAACTTTCACATAAAAGTGAGCTCATGTGACATAGATATATCGTATGATTTCACATAACCTCTCACACTGATCCGATGTCACATAATCATAGGAATAGTCTCATAGATTGCTCTCGTATGCATCACATAACTACCTTATGATTTAGTGCAAATCAAGCTCACATATAAACTTGGAGTACATACCTGTTTAACCTTTCGCATTGAATATATTTATAAGCAATTCTTATTACGAAGTCTTACCCGGACATAATCTCCACACGAAGTTATCGGGTCTTACCCGGACAAAATCCCCACACGTAGTCATCGGGTCTTTAGAGCTCGAATATAGTACGAGCACGAAGCTTACGGACATTAATCAGTGATAATATTCTCGCATAAAGCCTGCGGGGTTTTAACCCGGATATAGTACTGACACAAATGCCCTTCGGGACTTATCACATTTATACACTTTCACATCCATCACGTTGGCCACTCGGCCCTGTCACATATATACACTTTCACATTCATCACATCGGCTATTAGGCCTTATCACATATATACACTTTCACATTCATCACATCGGCCATTAGGCCTTATCACATATATACACTTTCACATTCATCACATCGGCTATTAGGCCTTATCACATATATACACTTTCACATTCATCACATCGGCCATTAGGCCTTATAGCCGATGTGATGAATGTGAAAGTGTATATATGTGATAAGGCCTAATGGCCGATGTGATGAATGTGAAATTGTATATATGTGATAAGGCCTAATAGCCGATGTGATGAATGTGAAAGTGTATATATGTGACAGGGCCGAGTGGCCAACGTGATGGATGTGAAAGTTTATAAATGTGATAAGTCCCGAAGGGCATTTGTGTCAGTACAAATTCTCCGTGAGCCGATTGTCTAAGTCAAGATAGGATCATCATTATGTGAGTAAATGCATGTGTGAAAGTTTCATGCATTAATTTGATTATTTTTATGTGAATTTAGTTAAAAAGGACTTATGTGAAAAATATTAAAATTGTGGTCGGTTGAAGTGCAGTGGTCAAATATTGCATGGCTTAAAATATGGGGATTTGCATGTCAAATTCCCCATTTTTATGTAAGTGACCGGCCATGATGATGGTTGAATAGCCATATATGCATTATATATTATATTATAATAGTTAATGGTTTAAATTTTAAAATAAAAAAAGGGGAAGCCATACATCCTTGCCTTGTGCTTGCCAAATGTTGAGAAAGAAAGAAGAAATATAATTATTAAATGATATTTGGCCACTACATAGGTAAGTGGACGGTAATGGACCACCATTTAAAAGGTTTTGATATTAAATTACAAAGATTAATTTAGTAATTGGCTTATTAAAATGAAATATAATAGGAGATGGTGATAAAAACAAAGTTACACCCATCCTTTCTTGCATTTTTGCCGAAAACCATAAAGAAAAGAAAATGGAAATGAAGCTAGGGCATTCGGCTATGGTGAATGTATAGATTAAGGTATGTTTAATGCTCTTTCATTGAAAATCCTTGTATATTTGGAGTGGTCATCAAGTATAGAAGTCAGCTCATGGCAAAATTTTTGTAAATGGATGAAGATGACATTTGGTCATGGATGTTTATATTTCTTTGATGTTGGTTTCGATGTTTTGTGTATTGAGGGTTGATAATAGATGGAAGTCGAATGGTTGTTGTATGTAGATAGCATGCATGCTAATAATGTTTTTATTTTCTACTTAATATCTTATTGATTATGAGTTAACATGAATATTTAGTTGAACATATACCTTGAATTATGTTCAAAAATTTTAATTGATTAGTTGTACTCTTCTTTTTGCTTTTGAATATTCGAAATATTGAAGGTGAAAGGCTGGAAAATTTCAAGTTGAAATGTTGTCCAAATGCTGGAAATTTAGCATGCATATTCTTTTATTTAAATGCTTTGACCGAATGTTGGAAGTTAACTTGAATGCTGTCTGGTTGCTGCATGAGGGAGTTAAAATTGAACTTAAGATAGTTTATTACTAATTAATTTGCTGCTGTAATGCTGTAAATTATTGGCTGTCCAAATTAGGACAAATTTATGGTACTTAGCTAATTAATATGCTGCTGTAATACTTAAATTATTGGCTCTCCAAATTAGGACAAAATCATGGTGTTATGTGCTAGCATGATATGTATGTGTGATTGAAGTGAAAAATGTTTAGATGATTTATAGTAATTGGCTAATGTGTTTTTGTGGATATAGATGCCGAATGTGGACTCAAGAAATTAATTGGAAAATTTGTTGTTTGTTTAGGTGATAGAAAGTATGAAATAGTCTTATGTGATACGTGTATATAAGTAGATGGAAGTGAAGTGTCCTATATTTTTGTGTATGGGATTAATTGCATTTTGATTTTAATGTGCATGATTATTATTATGTTTAAAATGTGTGAAAGCCGAATATGCTCATGATACAATGCTTGATTAGTTGATTAACAATAAGTTAAATTTGTGTAATTCAAGCTCAAGAGCATAAGGAGCCAATTTTGGATAAAGGGAAAGCAAAACTAATCGATTAGTCAATCCGTAGTTATTCGATAAAATCCAAGGTAAGTTTTGAGTAGTCACCTTTAGTATATAATTGATGATGCCTTGATATGTGTATATTAGATGAATTATGACCTTTTGGTTTTACTTGAATTAAGTTGTGTGATAAATAATTTATGTATATGATTTATAGTTGAATGGTCACTATGGGTTAAGCTTGAATGATGAAATGGATATGTGATATTTATGTATGACTTTTGAACCGAAATGTAAATGACGGTGTACATATGGAGATTATATCCGAATGTAGCAAATGACTACTGATGTGATATGTTGAATGGGATGTGTTAATATATGATTAAATAAGCATGAAATCGAATCATGGCATGTTTTATTAAATATGATACATATTGAAATCTTTTGTTTTAGATGTAGATTAAATGATATGTGATTGCCAAATGTGATTGTTAAGTGAATAATATTAGTTAAGTACTTAAGCAAATCTATTGTTTTACTTAAGCTTAAGAGCAAAGAGGATCAAAGTCGGATAGGGGAAAAGAGAAAGTAAACAAATAGCCGTGGATATCTAGTCGTCGACCACTTCCGAGGTAAGTTTTAAGTGATTAAACGTTGAGTAAATTCAATCATAATAGGACATAATGAGTTGATTTAATAAGGTATGATGTGGCCATGATATGTCTTAAACTCAAATGGTAAGTTCATAAGTGTTTGGACTTGGAAATTTAAGAGCAAATTGTAATAATTTACTTTGGACAGCAGCAGTAACGTGATTTTAGAAAATCACTATAAATTGTTGGTGTGGAATTATAGGCTGAATAAAATATGTAATCAAATCTTAATTAGTCTAGTTTCTTATAAAAGAGACCGTGTAAGCAAAGAAATTTCCTATAAAGAGATATTTAAAGTTGTGTGAGACGGTGTCAGAATGACTCCGAAATCCCCTGTTTTGTTTTTAGAAAATCATTATAATTTTTACAAAAATGGTTATAAGATAAAATTTATATTCTTAGACTCCTTAATGAGTCTAGTTTCAAATGAAATCAAATAGAACATATTTTGAATTCTGTACAATGAGCAATTTGATTCGTAGTGAAGAGTGGTCAGATTAGTCAAACAGTGAAACAGGGGAAACTTTAAGAAAAATATGGTATTGATTGGCCAAAACTAAAATTCTGAAAATTTTATGGATGGAAGATATATGAGTCTATATTCAGGGAAAATTAACGGAAATTGATTTTGAGTTTTGTAGCTCCAGTTAAAAATAATTTTGTGACTATTGCTCAGGAAAAACAGCTTGTAGTGAATATGTAAATTTGTTGAAAACATTGATGAAACTATTTGAGTTGCTTATAAGCTATTGCTGAAATTGATGCACAAGATTAAGATATGTATATGTGGTAAAGCCGAATGGCTAATGTGAAATATGTATGAGATATGTATATGTGGTAAAGCCGAATGGCTAATGTGAAATATGTATGGGATATGTATATGTGGTAAAGCCGAATGGCTAATGTGAAATATATATATGAGATATGTATATGTGGTAAAGCCGAATGGCTAGAGTGAAATATGTATGAGATACGTATATGTGGTAAAGCCGAAGGGCTAGTGTGAAGTATGTAGGAGGTGTGGGTATATTGTGGCCGAATGACCAAATGTGAAAGGTGTGTATTATTAGATATTTGATGAGGCAAATGAATTACAAATATGACAGTCGATATGAATGTCGTAACATGTGATTAAATGTACATGAAACTTGGAAATATATTCCGGGTAAGACCCGATGACTACGTGTGGAGATTTTGTCCGGGTAAGACCCGATAACTTCGTGTGGAGATTTCATCTGAGCTAAAGGTCTCGCCGATAATCCGAGTAGAGGTTAAAGCTGTAAGACTTCGTAATAAGAATTGCTTATAAATATATTCAATGCGAAAGGTTAAACAGGTATGTACTCCAAGTTTAAATGTGAGCTTGATTTGAACTAAATCATAAGGTAGTTATGTGATGCATACGTGAGCAATCTATGAAACTATTCCTATGATTATGTGACATCGGATCAGTAAAATTTATACAATATATCTCACTCTTCCTTCGGGCATACCATCCCTTTACCGAATATGCACATCTCATCATATACAATAGGCAGATAAACTTTCACATAAAAGTGAGCTCATGTGACATAGATATATCGTATGATTTCACATAACCTCTCACACTGATCCGATGTCACATAATCATAGGAATAGTCTCATAGATTGCTCTCGTATGCATCACATAACTACCTTATGATTTAGTGCAAATCAAGCTCACATATAAACTTGGAGTACATACCTGTTTAACCTTTCGCATTGAATATATTTATAAGCAATTCTTATTACGAAGTCTTACCCGGACATAATCTCCACACGAAGTTATCGGGTCTTACCCGGACAAAATCCCCACACGTAGTCATCGGGTCTTTAGAGCTCGGATATAGTACGAGCACGAAGCTTACGGACATTAATCAGTGATAATATTCTCGCATAAAGCCTGCGGGGTTTTAACCCGGATATAGTACTAACACAAATGCCCTTCGGGACTTATCACATTTATACACTTTCACATCCATCACGTTGGCCACTCGGCCCTGTCACATATATACACTTTCACATTCATCACATCGGCTATTAGGCCTTATCACATATATACACTTTCACATTCATCACATCGGCCATTAGGCCTTATCACATATATACACTTTCACATTCATCACATCGGCTATTAGGCCTTATCACATATATACACTTTCACATTCATCACATCGGCCATTAGGCCTTATTACATATATATACACTTTCACATTCATCACATTGGCCATTCGGCCTTATCACATATATACACTTTCACATTCATCACATCGGCCATTAGGCCTTATCACATATATACACTTTCACATTCATCACATCGGCCATTAGGCCTTATCACATATATACACTCACATCACAATTATCCAAATATACTTCACATATCACATATACTATCATGTATACACTTTGTCTTGGCCGAATCTACATTAATCATTTCCCAATGAATAATTCAATTTCACGCCATACTATCATTTCATATTCGAATACTCATAAACTTACAATTTCACAAATTTTAATATCAAAGATCCATCTAACACTCATGTATCGTTTTACAATATCACGATTTAGAATTCACGTATGGGTTTAATCAATAGCTTATGAGTAACTAAAACAAGTTTTATCCATGTTTACAACAAAATCACATATTCACTACGAGCTGTTTTCCTGAGCAGTAGTCACTAAATTATTTATAACTGGAGCTACAAAACTCCAAATCACTTGCCGTTAATTTTCCCTGAATATAGACTCGTATATATTCCATCCATAAAATTTCCAGAATTTTATGTTTTTCCAATCAATACCAGATTTTTCTTAAAATTCCCCTGTTTCACTGTTTGACTAATCTGACCACTCTTCACTACGAATCAAATTTCTCATTTTACGGAATTCAAAATGTGTTGTATTTGATTTCATTTGAAACTAGACTCATTAAGGAGTCTAACCATATAAATTTTATCTTATAACCATTTTTTTACAATTTATAATGATTTTCTAAAAACAGAACAGAGGATTACAGTGTCATTCTGCGCTGTCTCACACAACTTTAAGTATCTCATTATCGGAAATTCCTTTGCTTACACGGTTTCTTTTATAAGAAACTAGACTCATTAAGATTTAATTTCATGTCTCATTCAGCCTCTAATTCAAATCCACAAATTTATGGTGATTTTCTAAAGTCACGTTACTGCTGCTGTCCTAAGCAGACTATTTCAAATTACCCTTAAATTCCCAAGCTCAAACACTTAAGAACTTACCATTTGAGCTTAGAACATATCATGGCCACATCATATCTTATTAAATCAACTCATCATGTCCTATTATAATTGAATTTACTCAACGTTTAATCACTTAAAACTTACCTCGGATGTTGTTGAACGATTTCGGCAGCTATTCGATCACTTTTTCCTTTCCTTTATCCAACTTTGGTCCTCTAAGCTCTTGAGCTAATTCAAACAAATTTAACTTAACCTATTTCCAACAGAAAATCAACTTCCACATACCTGAACATTGAATTGATTTAGCATATTTAATCACTGTTAACGATACCCGTTGAATCATTCGAAATCATTACGGATACTCATTAAGCACATATAGCTCTTACAATGCCATATCCTAGATATGGTCTTACATATGCTCACATATCGAGCCGATGCCATGTCCCAGACATGGTCTTACACACTATCTCAAATCAATGCCTTCGTCCCAGACGAGGTCTTACATGAATTCCACTTCACACACTTAGTGCCCACTGACCGATCTCGCACTCATAGTGCTCGATTAAAGGAATTCGCACACACACAGTGCCTCTAATCATTCACACACATAGTGCTCTTATTCATTCGTTATTACACATTGAAATGACTTAACCAAGTCTATAAACATCATGTATGAACACTTTTAAACATATCATCTCATTTAAATTTGAATTCGTATAGTAATGAATACTTAAACTTTGCTCAAATTACCGGCACGAAGCCTACTAGGCACGAAGGCCTGAATACACGTCACCAGCATGATTGCTCTTCGAGACCTAGCCCGGATATAACACCAGCACGAATGCTCTTCGGGGTTTAGCACGGATATATCACTAGCACGAATGCTCCTCGGGACTTAGCCCGGATATATCACTAGCACGAATGCTCTTCGGAACTTAGCCCGGATACATCACTAGCACGAATGCTCCTCGGGACTTAGCCCGGATATATCACTAGCACGAATGCTCTTCGGAACTTAGCCCGGATACATCACTAGCACGAATGCTCCTCGGGACTTAGCCCGGATATATCACTAGCACGAATGCTCTTCGGGACTTAGCCCGGATACATCACTCTCAATTCTCATGTACATATACACATATAGCAATACACATTAGTATATCATTTACATTACTTGAATACAAACACAACATGCTTATCGACCATTCAACTTCCAGTTCCATAGCCACATACAAAAATTACATTTATAGTCATAACACTCTTTCAAAATTGCATCACTTATACCCTTATAATTCAATCCAAATCGAAATTCAAATACGAGTACATGATACGTACCTGATCAACTTAATAATTTAGGCATATCTAAGTGAAGTTATATCGCAAATTCTCATAGTCAGAAGCTTGCTACAGCTCGATCGGGATCAAGATTCATTACAATACAGCAAACACATTTTAATAGCCAAAAATCATCACACTATCATTTTATCACTTTATGGCATGTATAAATAGACTCACGCGTGCTACGTTAGTCCTAGAATCGACTATAAATGTAACACCCCAATCCCGTATCCGTCGCCGGAATAGATAAAGGGGCATTACCAGTCTTGAAACTCATATCAGAACAGTAAAATTTTTTTTTTGAACATTCCTTTAGATAAGTACTAGAGACAGTCAGGGATACAATTTAAACTTCTATAAGTACACATTCGAAAGATGCCATTTTCGCATGGCTTATATACATTAACCAAAATATCCTCTCACTACTAGTCTATTCTATACATGCCATAAGATAATCCAAAACGTAGCAGTACCAAACAATGGATAGTGATAGTGTGACTAGTTGCTGATGATCCCCGAGCCTGTAGCTTCGCAATGAGATCTATAAAATAGAGAAAACAAAGTAAACGGAGTAAGCATTACAATGCTTAGTAAGTTTTAAGTGATTAAACGTTGAGTAAATTCAATCATAATAGGACATAATGAGTTGATTTAATAAGATATGATGTGGCCATGATATGTCTTAAACTCAAATGGTAAGTTCATAAGTGTTTGGACTTGGAAATTTAAGAGCAAATTGTAATAATTTGCTTTGGACAGCAGCAGTAACGTGATTTTAGAAAATCACTATAAATTGTTGGTGTGGAATTATAGGCTGCATAAAATATGTAATCAAGGCTTAATTAGTCTAGTTTCTTATAAAAGAGACCTTGTGAGCAAAGAAATTTCCTATAAAGAGATATTTAAAGTTGTGTGAGACGGTGTCAGAATGACTCCGAAATCCCCTGTTCAGTTTTTAGAAAATCATTATAAATTGTACAAAAATGGTTATAAGATAAAATTTATATGCTTAGACTCCTTAATGAGTTTAGTTTCAAATGAAATCAAATCCAACACATTTTGAATTCTGTAAAATGAGAAATTTGATTCGTAGTGAAGAGTGGTCAGATTAGTCAAACAGTGAAACAGGGGAAACTTTAAGAAAAATCTGGTATTGATTGGCCAAACCTAAAATTCTGGAAATTTTATGGATGGAATATATACGAGTCTATATTCAGGAAAAATTAACGGAAAGTGATTTGGAGTTTTGTAGCTCTAGTTATAAATAATTTAGTGACTATTGCTCAGGAAAAACAGCTTGTGCTGAATTTGAGATTATGTTGTAAGCCTTGATAAACTTGTTTTAGTTACTCATAAGCTATTGATTAAACCCATACGTGAATTCTAAATTGTGATATTGGAAAATGATAGATGTAGATTCAGCCAAGACAGTGTGTATACGTGAAAGTATATGTGGTATGTGAAGTATATTTGGATAATTGTGATGTGAATACATGAAAATTTATATTTTGATTTAGGATTTTATGTGATGGATGTGAACATGCGTATGCGTGATAAGGCCGAATGGCCAATGTGATGAATGTGAACCTGTATATATATATGCGTGATAAGGCCGAATGGCCAATGTGATGAATGCGAACATGCGTATGTGTGATAAGGCCGAATGGCCAATGTGATGAATGTGAACATGCGTATGTGTGATAAGGCCGAATGGCCAATGTGATGAATGTGAACATGCATATATGAGATAAGGCCGAATGGCCAATGTGATGAATGTGAACATGAATATATGTGGTAAGGCCGAATGGCTAATGCGAAACGTGTATGAGATGGATATGTGGTAAAGCCAAATGGCTAATGTGAGATATGTACGAGATGTGTATATATATATATTGTGGCCAAATGACAAACGGTGAAAGGTGTGTATTATTAGATTTTTGGATGAGGCAAATGAATTACAAATATGACAGTCGATGTGAATGTTGTAACATGTGATTAAATGTACATGAAACTTGGAAATATATTCCGGGTAAGACCCGATGACTACGTGTGGAGATTTTGTCCGGGTAAGACCCGATGACTACGTGTGGAGATTTTGTCCGGGTAAGACCCGATGACTACGTGTGGAGATTTTTTCCGGGTAAGACCCGATGACTACGTGTGGAGATTTTGTCCGGGTAAGACCCGATAACTTCATGTGGAGATTTCGTCTGAGCTAAAGGTCTTGCCGATAATCTGAGTAGAGGTTAGAGCTATAAGACTTCGTAATAAGAATTGCATATAAATATATTCAACACGAAAGGTTAAACAGGTATGTACTCCAAGTTTATATGTGAGCTTGATTTGAACTAAATCATAAGGTGGTTATGTGATGCATATGAGAGCAATCTATGAGACTATTCCTATGATTATGTGACTTCGGATCAGTGTGAGAGGATATGTGAAATCATACAATATATCTATGTCACATGAGCTCACTTTTATGTGAAAGTTTATCTGCCTATTGTATATGATGAGATGTGCATATTCGGTAAAGGGATGGTATGCCCGAAGGAAGAGTGAAATAAAAATATGAACAACTATGTTATAATTTGATTGTTATCTGTTGTCACTGCTTAAAACTTACTAAGCATTGTAATGCTTACTCCGTTTACTTTGTTTTCTCTATTTTATAGATCTCATTGCGAAGCTACAGGCTCGGGGATCATCAGCAACTAGTCACACTATCACTATCCATTGTTTGGTACTGCTACGTTTTGGATTATCTTATGGCATGTATAGAATAGACTAGTAGTGAGAGGATATATGGTGTTACACAAAGAACTTAATGTCTAACTCAAAAATGCCAAAAAGAAAATCCAAGAGTCATCAATCACCATCACATGTATCATTACAAAGCTTTACACTTAGCATGCAAATGACATCAACACAAATCCACCTTAGCTGAAACTTAACTCATCTTCATGCCTCATCACCACAACATCAAACATACCTTAGTCTAGCAAACCACCATAGCCGATTTTCTCAAGCTCTTCCCCTTCCTTTCTTTCCTCTATTCGGCCAAAGATGTTCAAGAATGAACACTTTTTTTTTGTTTTCTTTCTTCAATTCACGGCAATGGGGGGGAAACATGGATGAGACAATTTTTTTCATCATCATTTACCTTTCCATTATTATTTTATTACCCATACTCCTTATTTTATTTTATTGTTTCCTCCCATGATGCACCAACACAACATGTCTATGACATGTTTTGCCCATCACCCTTTGTCCATCCTAATGTCATGGCCGGCCACTACTAGATGGGGGGAAAAATTGACATGCAAGTCCCCCCTTTTTCAACATGCACTAATAGGTCATTATGTTTTGATCTATCACATTTCAAAAATGTCACACATAAGTCCTATTGACTAAATTCACATGAAATTTACTAAATCGAAGCTTAAAATTTTCACACATTTATTTTAGACAATAAATATCATATTCAAATAATTTGGTGACTCGGTTTAGCTGTCTTGAAACCACTTTCCGACTAGGGTCATTTTAGGGCTGTCACAGCCTTGATGATGTGATATGTTATTGTTTGGTGAATGTATGATGAAGTATGGATTAGATGCTAGAAGATAAGAAATGACTTAATGCCTTAAGAGGATCATGGTCATGAATACGTATTATGGAATTTGGATAACAAATTTGGTTATGCATGAAATTGGTGTGGAATGTCTCTAAATAGTGTGACTAATTGCATGTGTTTTAGGATGATAATTTGAAGGCATGAAAATGTCATGGCATTGGATATTGAGTGTTTAAATATGTTATGTTGCATGCTATGAAACATGTTTGAGTACGTGGATGAGTGAGAGTGGCAATTGGCTTATAAAATAGCCTCTACATTGTCCACATGGGTAAACACACGGGCATGTGTCTAGGCATGTGTGACACACGGTCTGCCCCCATGGGCGTGTTACATAGCCGTGTGTCCTCTGCACCGTAATTGTACAAGTCAGTATGTCCAGTAGTAATCACACAAGCTAAGACATGGGCGTGTGTCTTGGCCGTGTGAGTAACACAGCCTACCCATACGTGCGTGTGCTCTGGCCGTGTGAAGTTTGCACCATTTTATGAAAAACTCATTTATTTTTAATGTACCACACGGTCTGGACACACAGGCGTGTGATACGGCCGTGTGACCTTATTTTGATGATGATGTCATAGCCAGAGAGTTACATGGGTTGAGGACACCAGCGTGTCCCAAACAACACGGGCCTGTGTGACTACACGGCCTACCCCCACGGGGGTGTGACTCTTAAAAACAAGAAAATTGATAAGTTGCCTAATTTTTTTCAAAAGTTCTCGGTTTAGTCTGGATTACCCTCGATGTATGTTTTGGGCCTCGCAGGCCCATGTAAGGGACGAATTGCATATGTATGAATGAAATTGATTTGACGAAAAAATTTTATAACCCGGTTTTGCATGAATGTCTGTGTATGTGTTTGGTAACACCTCATATCCTATCCAGGCTTCGGGTACGGGTAAGGGGTGTTACGTTCGATGCCATATGGTAGAAAGCGATGGACACCGGAGTTGTAGCCGATAAAAGCTTGATGTCAAACTCAACCTCTTGATTTAAAGGTAAACCCGGTAACTCCTCAAGAAAGATATCTGGAAAATCCCTCACTATTCTAATATTCCCAACAAAAAATTCTCTAGAAACAGAAACACTAACACAAGCCAAATACGCCTCACATCCTTTCCACACCAATTTTTTAGCCACAAGAGCGGAGATCACATTGGACAGATAATTTCGATGCTCACCAATCACAACCACCTCCATATCATCCTTGGTCCTCAGAACGACCCTCTTAGATGTGTAGTCCAAGCTAACTCAGTGCTCAACCAACCAGTCCATACCTAGAATCATGTCGAACTTCCAAAGAAGAAGCTCCATCAGATTTGCTAGAAATACAACCTCTTGCACCGCTAACAGAAAATTCCTATAAAGTTTACTAACCCTAACAAACTACCCCAACAGACTCAGTATAGTAACCTCACTAGAAGTGCTCTGATCAGAAATCCCCAGCTTTTCAAAAACAAAACTAGCTACATAAGAGTATGAAGAACCTATGTCTATCAGAGTATTATAAGATACATCAAAAATAAAAAACGTAGCGGTAATAACATCAGGAGCATCTCTATCCTCTCAGCATCGAGCAACATAAACTAGTGCAGGCTACCTTACCTCGGTCTGACTAACACCTCCGCCCGGTGCTCCTTGCCCTCGACCCATACCATTACCAACCCTAGCCGGTCCAAGGCCCCTAGGTGGCCACTGAACTGCCCTCTGAGGTTGTACAGAACCCAGTCCTGAAGCTTGCATCTGATCAGCTCGCTGTGGACACTCTCTAATATGATGCTTCAAAGGCCCACACCTCAAAAAAGCCCCTAACCTCCTTCAACACTCACCCGGATGGCACCTACCACAATCACTACACGGTGAATCCCAGTAGGAGCAATAGGAACCCCACTCTAACCGACCCATCATGTAATAGCTCGATTTTAGGTCAAAACAGAACAGTGGTTTTAGGACTACAAATCTGAAGTTGAAATGTTAATTGTATTATTTCTTTGAGGTCTACAGTATGATTGAATAATTGCGTGAACATTTCGTTAAGAAATTTTATTGATAGGGTGTCCAATTTGACTAATAGGACTAAACTGCAATAGATGCAAAATATGTGTTCTAGAAGCTAGAGGTGTCTAATTGCTATGAAAATTTAAATTGGAGGTCCTTAAATAGTGATTAGACCATTTTACTTTGAGTTGGACAAAAATGGACATGGTAGGGTAAAATTGCAAAGTTATAAGCAAAGGGCATTTTAATCATTTGTGAAATAGACAAAATTTACTAAATAAAACATCTCCATCTTCTTCAATTTCATCCCTTGGATGAAATTTACAAGAGGAAGACATAGCTAGGGTTTTTCAAGCTTCCAAGCTCGACTGTATGGTCGTTCTAGCCCATTTTTAATGATTTTCATGTTTTTGAGATCCTTGTAACCTATTTTAGCTATTTCGAGGACTAATTTGAAAGAAAGATGAAGTTGAAAATTTTACCCATGTTAGATATTTGTTTTTTTTATGTATAATGGTAGAAAATGTATGTTAGTGGTAAGATAAACAACTTTTACTAAGTGATTTTCGGTAAAAATGTCAAAAAGGACTTATTTGTAAAAGTTATAAAATAAGTAGTAAAAGTGTAATTAAGTGGAAAATGTGGGCTGGTATAAGTATGAAAATGGTTCGGCTAAGCTTGGGTTTTGAAGAAATTGAATACATTCCAATTTACAAGCCTAGGGACTAAATTGTAAAAATGTGAAACATAAGGGACAAAAATGTAATTTTTTTCATAATATGATTTTTGGGCTAAATTGAATAATGTGTGTATTAAATACGTTAAATTTGTTATTATAGATAAAAAATGAGGTTCAAACCTAGATCGGGGGAAAAACAAAGTGTTTGACGATTAGGTCCAATTCTACTATTTTTGTACCGAGGTAAGTTCGTATGTAAATAATGCATTGTTATATTTATGTTTTAAATGCTTTAATATTGTATGAATTATGATTGACTCTTTGTATGTATTCGACAAAGTTTTGACAAGCGAGAAATCTCGGTTGAACCTTAGGAATAGAATAGGATACGAGTGAGATGTCACTAGGAACCCATGTGTATATGCGATTATGTAATCCGAGTACTGGTCTCGTACATCCTCCTAGTGGCTGGGTAGCCCAGCATGTGTTGCGGATACCTTACAGCTTGTGTGAGCAGTACTGTGTAGCTACGTCCTGACTGACAACTTGTGTGAACAGGCTCGTGAATAGCTCGAAAACGAGCCCATATGTATTATGAGATATAAGGTAGCTTCAGCTACATATATGACAATTATGTGCAAGATTTTTGAGTATCCATTAATATTCCGAGTGTTCAATGGGAATGTCAAAGTTGTGAAAGTATATGGTTATGATGCGAGTTGGTATAGGTATGTAAGTAAAACTCGTAAGTAATGAGTACGATATGTGATGAACTCTTGGTAAGATTGTGATTGAGTAAGTTATGACTATAAGATTTTGATAACGTTCATGCTCATCCTCATCATGTTTATTGTATGTTAAATGCATGGTTATGATGCTTATTATTTGCATAGGAACTTACTAAGCTATATAGCTTACTCCCCTTTCTTTCCCTTATCTTATAGTGTCACCAAGCTAGCTCAAGGTTCGGAGACCGTCGGAGATCCACTCACACTATCAACAATTATCTTGGTACCAATGAATTCAACATTTTGAGTTATGGCATGTATAGGGGACTTGGTCATTTTGTTATGTATCATAATTGATTTGGCCAAATGTGTTGGCTTATATTGGTTAGAAGTTCATTTTGTATAAAGTCATTGGAAATGGGCTAATATTGGTTATAAGTATATTCATATAATGATGCCTATTATGAATGATGTGTTGATTGTCTTGGTTGTGGATGTTTGGTTGTATATATATATGTGTTTGGATTGGTGCTATGATATGTTGTGTAAGTGTGTGCATTAAAGGGAGGCAAAATAGCTTGGTAAATAGTCTTATTTTTTCCCACATGGGTAGACACACGGACATGTGTTTAGGCCATGTATGACACACAGCTTGTCCCATGGGCATGTGTTTAGGCCGTGTGTCCCCTGCAGCTTCATTTAGAGAAATTGAATTCCTAATATTGAGTACACGGGCAGAGACACGACCGTGTGTCTCAGCCATGTGAGGGCCACAGTTTTGGACACGGGCATGTGAAGTCTGCACCTATTTAATGAAAAATCATAAATTTTAAATCGACCACACGGCCTAGCACACGGGCGTGTGACTTAGCTATGTGTCTTCAATTTGCTCTTGGGTGACAAATAGAGAGTTACACTGTAATATCCTGAATTAGAGCCTAATCAGAATAATGGTTTCGTGACCACAAATCTGAGATAGAAATAATTAATTTGAGGTTTATGATATGATTGCATGATTGTGTGAAAAGTTCGTAACAAAATTCTATGCATAAAGTGCTTAAGTTGAAATTAGGGACTAAATCGAATAATTTGCAAAACTTGCATTCTAGAAGTTTTTAGTATGAAATTGCTTTGGAATATTAATGAGGAGGTCTTAAATAGAAATTTGACCAATTTCTAAGTTTATGGACAAAAATTGGACATGGATGGAATTTTTGAAAGTTTAGTAAGGAAGGGCATTTTGGTCATTTGGATATTAAATGAAATAAAATGGGAAAAATAACACAAAAATGATCATCTTCTCCATAAGTTGCTGCCAAATTTTGCTCTCCACCATAGCTAGGGTTTCAACACTTTTAAGCCTTGATTGTAAGTGATTTCTATGCCCATTTTTAATGATTTTTATGTTTTTGAAATCCTGGTAGCTCGATTTAACTTATGCTAGCAATAATTCAACCTAGGGTTCATATTTGGAAAAATACTCATAGGTGAAATTTGTGTATTTTGGTGTTTTATGATAGAATATGAGGTTTTAAATTATGTTAGACAACTTGTGCTACTCGATTTTAAGTGAAAACGAGAAAAAGGGCTTAATCGGTAAAAATACCTAATAGTCATAAGTACATGCTAGAGTGTGAATTTGATGTTGCCATAGAAGGGAAAAATGATCAGCATGTCATAAAACATAATAAAATAGGATGAGGTTTAATTTACGAGCCTTGGGGCAAATTGAAAATATGTGAAAGTTTAGAGGTAAAATCATAATTTTGCCAAAGTTCGTATTAAGGGTTGTTTTGATGAATGTATGTATTAAATAAAATTAATTTGGCATTATAGATCAAGAGAGACGAGATTCAAGTCGCGATCGAGGGAAAAACAAAGTTTACGAGGAATAGGCTCGATTGCTAATATTTTGTATCGAGGTAAGTTCATGTGTAAATAAGGTAACATAATTTTTATTTTAAGTGATTTAATGATATTTATATGATATGATACTTATTATCATGAAATATTATGCTTTGTGAATTATTAATTTGCAATATGCAAATTATGTGAATAACTTGATTGAAAAGTATAAGATGCTAGAAAGTATCGGTGTCTACATTTCAAAGAAGGTGATTAAAATGTGTAATTAAGAAGAATCCCGTTTGAACCTTGGGAATAGATTAGGGTACAACTGGCATGTCACTAGGATGGTTGAGTTCCGAGCTTGTTGAGTTGAGTCCGAGTTCGTGAGATGTAACTAGGCATCCGAGCTCGTTGAGTTGAGTCCGAGTTCACTTATAGATGCGAACGCCTGAGCTCGTTGAGTTGAGTCCGAGTTCATTTATGTGCAGGTTACATGGTAGCTTGGCTACATAGATTTCAAAAGCTATTGAGCTTGTTTAGCTATGAGTATAGCACTTATGTGCACATAATCCGTGTATCCGAAATCATATTCCGATGTGTTCAACGGGAGATCTCTAATAGAATAAGGAGAATGCCTAATACGAAGGTGACATGTTGGTAAGTGTGATGAATAAGAAAATTTGACAGGTATGAGTTTAATCCTTGGTTGAGAACTTGGTAAGACAAAATTGTGGTAAGATAGTAAGTATTCTTATGATATGAGTGTCTTAATGATGTTTATGTTGGATTGCATGATCATGTTACTTGTTATTTGGATGTGAACTTACTAAGCATTTATGCTTACTCCCTCCTTTTCCTTCATTGTAGTTTTGACAAGCCGACTTGAGAATCGGGATAGGTCGAAGGCTCGTTCACACTATCCGAAGACCTAAATTGGTAAAATGACTTGTATATTTTGAGTGTGGCATGTATAGCAATATACTCACTTTGTATAAATGATCTTATGATATGGTTATGGTTTGGTAAGAAAAGGGTATGTAAATGATTAGCTATTGGAATGGCTAATCAAGTTTATATATGATAACATGTATGCTCTATGTCTTAACTAAACCATGAAAGTCCTTGTAAATGTAAAATTGGCCACAAAACAGAATCAAATAGCAGCAGTGACATGAATTTGAAAAATCACTAAAAATAGTAGAAATGGAATTAAAGGATGAATAAGTTATGAAATCGAAGCTTGATGAGTCTATTTTCATATGGATGGAACAAAATAGGTAAATGAGTTATATTTTATGAGATATTTGAGTTTTTGTGGAATAGGGTTAGAGTGGTCTCTGAATCCCCTGTTCTGAATTTAAAAATTCACCATAAATTGTAAAAAAATAATTAGAAGTTATTTTTTATATGTATATATTCCAATTGAGTCTAGTTTTATGAGAAACAAACGTCATAATCATTGAAACTCTGTACAAGCAGATATCTGATTCGTATTACACAAGGGTCAGAGTAGTCGAACCCTGAAACAGGGGAGACTTTAATCAATAAACTGTACTAATTAACTTGACCAAAAATTCTAGAAAAACATTAGTAGATATATATATGAGTGTAGTTTTAGGAAAAATTTATGGATCTTAATTTCGAGTTTCAGAACTCGAGATATGAATTTTTAAGCTACTGTGACACAGTTAGCCAGCTTGTCTGGAAATTCTAAAATAAATTGTTTAAGCTGTTTAATTAAGGAATTAAGTTTAGTAACACCTCGTACTCGACTCCGGTGACGGTCTTGGGTACGGGGGCATTACATTTGGTGGTATCAGAGTAGGTTTAGTCAGTTCTCAGACTAACGTGTTGTATGTACGGGTTTTGCTATACATGCCATGCTATATATATTGTGATAATGTCACGACTTCTGACCTTTTAAATGATTTTTTTATAGTAAATGGATCTCGATCCAGCTGTGGCTGATGATGTAGAGAGTAATGCACCAGCTCCGGCTGAAGGGGCGGTGCCAACTGAAAATCCACCTCCTACTGTTGGTCAAGGAGGAGGAGAAAGGGCTCAGGAAGCCTTTCTTCAAATGATGAATGCCTGGTATACTGAGTTCCTTCGTACGAACCCAAATGCACAACCTCCCCCACCTCCCCCGATTCCTCAACCTGTACCCCCAATGCCTTAAGGTATGGATTTGATGAAATTTCACGGAACTCCAATTGACAGAATCCACAAGCAAGGGGCCGAAGAATTCAGGGCAAATGTTGATGATGATGACGAGAAAGCAGATTTTTGGCTTGAGAATTCTATTTGGGTATTTGATGAATTGTCTTGTACACCTGAGGAATGCTTGAAATGTGCTATATCATTGTTGAGGGATTTAGCCTATCATTGGTGAAAGACATTGATTTCAGTGGTACCGAAAGAGAAAGTGACTTGGGAGTTCTTTCAAGAAAAATTTCGGAAGAAATACATTAGTGAAAGATTTGTTGATCAGAAGCGTAAAGAGTTTCTTGAATTGAAGTAGGGCAACATGACAGTTACTAAATACGAAAGGGAGTTTGTCAAGTTGAGTAAGTATGCTAGAGAATATATTCCTACAGAGGCTAAAATGTGTAGACGATTTGAAGACGGACTTAATGAAGACATTAAAGTATTTGTTGGGATTCTCGAATTAAAAGAAATGGTAGTACTTGTTGATCGAGCTTGAAAGGCTGAAGAACTACTCAAAGAGAAGAAAAAAGTAGTGGCTGAGACTAGAAATTGGAAGAAAAGATCGACGAGCAGTTCATTCTCACAGCAATCTAGAAAATTTAGAAATATGAATCCTCATTCTCAGGTTTCGGCCAGACAATCATATGGAAATTCTAAGAAGCAAAATGTTGGTCTTAAATCTCAGACTACTTCCGTGGCTAGTGTGGGGAATTTGAGATTTGCTAAGCCCGAGTGCCAGCGGTGTGGTAGAAATCATTTTGGCCCGTGTAGAGTGAATGAATGTTTTCAGTGTGGTTCTCCAGATCATTTTATTTGAGACTGCCCAGAGAGAGTTGAAAAAGAAAAATTTCAGAGTGTAAAAGCTAGTGGTGCAGACTCGAGGGGAAGATATTCGAGAAAAGCTGGAAATGAAGCAAGCAGCAAGAATGTAGTCAAAGATTCAGCAGCTAAACCTGAAGCAAGGGCTCCAGCTAGAACTTATGCCATAAAGGCATGTAAAGATGCTTCATCACCTGACGTGATTACTGGTATATTTTCTCTTTATGATGTTAATGTTAATTCTTTGATTGATCCTGGTTCTACTCATTCATATGTGTACATGAAATTGGTGTCTAGTATGAATATACCTGTTGAGTACACAGAATTTATGATTAGAGTGTCGAATCCATTAGGCAAATGTGTGATAGTTAATAAAGTATGCAAGAAATGTCATTTAATGATTCGGGGTCATTACTTTCCGTTCAACTTTGTAATGCCCCGTACCCGAGACCGTTGCCGGAGTCGAACACGAGGTGTTAACGGACTTAATCCGTTTACTTACACAGTTCATTATTATTTTTTTTTTAAATTTCCAGACAAGCTGGCTAACTGCATCACGGTCACTTTAAAAATCATATCTTGAGTTCCGAAGCTTGAAAATTAATTCTGTAAATTTTTCTTGAAACTAGACTCATACATCTATCTTCAAATTTTTTTTCTAGAATTTTTGGTCAGGCCAATTAGTACAGTTTATTAGTTAAAGTCCCCCCTATTTCAGGGTTCGACTACTCTGACCTTCATGCATTATGACTTAGATCTCTCCCTGTACAGGGCTTCAATACTTATGGAATTTGTTTCTAAAGAAACTAGACTCGAAAATTAATCTGCACATATAGGGCATGACTTCTAATTATCTCTGGTTAATTTATAGTGAATTTCCAAAGTCAGAACAGGGGATCTAGAAATCGCTCTGGCCCTGTTTCACGAAAACTTAAACATCTCATAAAATACGGCTCATATGATCATTTCGTTACTTTCATATGAAAATAGATTCATCAAGGTTCAATTTCATAATTTATTCACTATTTAATTCCATTCCTACTATTTTTAGTGATTTTTCAAATCCACATCACTGCTGCTGTCAGCATCTATTTTTAAGGTAAACTTTACCTATTTCATGGTTTTCCATGGATCCACTAGAATTTGTCATACATAGCACCAAAATGATCGTGATTAACCATCCCAATGGCTAATCGTTACCAAACATTTCCATACCACTCAATGAACAACATACAAAATGATTATAATGCTACGCTCAAAATATATATAAGCCATTTTTGCATGGCCATCCAAATATATACATTACCAAAGTACTTGACTAACAACAAAGGGCAATCCTATACATGCCATTATCAGAGTTCAACTAAAAGAGTACCAAAAGGGCTTTGATAGTGTGGGCGACTTCGACTTTGACACTCCCGAGTCCGATAGCTGACGAACCAAAATCTATAAAACAGAGAATCAAAGAAACGGAATAAGCATTTAATGCTTAGTAAGTTTTGAGTAATGAAATTAGTTTCGACTAAAGTATAACATTCATATGGCTAAATGAATAACTTCATATATGCACATTCTCATAATCATACTTACTTCACGCTTCAACCAATATTTTCATGCACAGGGTATCAAACCTAACTAAAGGCCGGAAGTTCATTAATCAATTGAACGAATACTATTTAAAACGAATCGATTTTTCCAATGCATATACGAAACATACCTTATCGTTTGGATTTTATGAGCGTATTAATTGAAATTATTACAGCAAGATCGCTCACTTCCAAACCCAAGTATCTTCGGGATTTAGCCGGATATAACAACTCGCACAAATGCCTTCGGGTCTTAGCCCGGATATAGTCACTAGCATAAATGCCTTCGGGACTTAACCCGGATATAGTCACTAGCACAAATGCATTCGGGTCTTAGCCCGGATATAGCAACTCACACAAATGCCTTCGGATCTTAGTCCGGATATAGTCACTAGCACAAAAGCCTTCGGGACTTAGCCCGGATATCATTCGAATAACCATGCACATATATCAATAAATCATGACACATCCATATTTCATTTTCATTACTAAAGCTCAAACACAAGACACTTATCACACTTACCAATTTCGGCTCAATAGCCACATACAAAGAGCATGATTTTGATTGGCTTTATAACATGATCTCTATACACATTCGGCTACCCGTCATGGGCATAAACTAATCACCTCAATATATAATTCAAGTAGAATCATTATATCACCGTTTATTTGTTATGCTTGTATGTCATGACTTAATCAAATCATAAACTAAGTTTCATTACTCGATGACTTACCTCGGATGTTGTCGAATGATTTCAACGGCTATTCGATCACTTTTTCCTTTCCCTTATCCAACTTTGATCCTCCAAGCTCTTGAGCTTAAGTTCAACAAATTTTAACTAGTCATTAATCGACTATTCAAGCATTACTTTCAGAATATAATACATATGGATTCGACTTTCACACATATAGTTTATAGTAAGCTTTATAAAAATAAATAATTAATTCATTAGCAAATTTTCATTAATGTTTACAATATAATTACAATTTCCTTGTAAGCTGACTTCCTGAACAATAGTTACTAAAGTTTTTTATAACTGGAGCTACGAAACTCCAAATCAATTCATGTAAATTTTTCTTGACAGAAGACCCATTTATCTATTATCCATAAAATTTTCAAAATTTTTAGTTTAGCCCAACAATACCAAATTTTTCTTAAAGCACACCTTGTTTCACTGTTTGACTAAACTGACTACGCTTCACTATGAATCAAATTTCTCATTGTACAGAATTCAAAATATGTTCTCGTTTATTTCATTTGAAACTAGACTCATTAAGGAGTCTAAGCATATAAATTTTATCTTAGGGCCATTTTTTACAATTTATACTGATTTTATAAAAATAGAACAGGGAATCTAGTAGTCATTTTGACTCAGCCCCACAATACTTCAAATATCTCAAGATCGGTAACTCTTTTGTTTTTATGGTTTCTTTTCTAAGAAACTAGACTCTTCAAGATTTAATGACATAATTCATTCAGCCTCTAACTCAACTCCTACAATTTATGGAAATTTTCCAAAATCACCTTAATAGCTAGCTTAGCAAACCTTAATTTAACATATAATTGTTCATAACACAATTAAAGCATCCTCTCCATTCCTTCAATTCAAAGCACATACATTGCCCAATAATATCCAAAATCATATCCTCTCCATCTAACTACCAATTTTTTTCATCCAAATAATAGGAACAACAACCATATTTCTCTTCTACTTCCTACCATGGCCGAATGCTCAAGACACCCTACCATTTCAAGTTTGGTCATGGGTTAAGCAAAGAGCTTAATGACTAACTCAAAAAAAAATGCTAGAAATCCAAGAATCATCCTTGAACTTACCTTGATTTAGCTAACCACCATAGCTGAATTTTTTTCCAAGCTTTTTCTCTTCTAGTCACGGCAATGAGGAGCAAAGATGACAACTTTGGTTTCTCCTCCCATTACCACATGTTTTATTATTCTTAATTCCTTATTTTATTTTGTAAACTAATAATGCTAATAAAAAATACATATTATCATTCATGACCCATACCATGGCCGGCCACTAGCTATTATAAATGGAAATTTGACATGCAAACCCCTCATTTATATAACATGCATTAATAGGTCCTTATAGATTAACCTATCACCTTTTAAAAGTGCCACACATAAGTCCTATTAATTAAATTCACATGCAATCGACTAAATCGAAGCTTAAAACTTTCACACATTCATATTCACATATTTTAGACAATAAATATCATATTCAAATACTTTGGTGACTCGGTTTAGCGGTCCCAAAACCACTTTCTGACTAGGGTCAATTTAGGGCTGTCACAGACTTGATGTTGTTTCCGTTTGATGAATTTGATGTTATTTTAGGTATGGATTGGTTGACATTGCATGATGCTATAGTAAATTGTAAAGAAAAGGTTATAGAGTTAAAATGTGAAAGTGGTAAAATTCTGCGGGTTGAACCAGGCAAATCAGAGGCATTATCTAGTGTGATTTCTTCAATGTCGGCTCAGAGATATTTGAGGAAGGGTTATGAAGCTTATTTGGCATATGTACTTAATACAAAAGAAATTGAAAAGAAAGTTGAATCAGTGCCAATTGTGTATGAATTCGCGGATGTATTTCTAGAAGAGTTGCCGAGTTTGCCTCCAGTCAGGGAAGTAGAATTTGGTATTGAGTTGATACCGGGAATAGCTCCGATCTCGATTACTCCGTATAGAATGGCACCAGCAGAGTTGAAAGAATTAAAGTCGCAATTGCAAGAGTTGACTGACAAAGGCTTTGTGAGACCGAGTTTTTCACCTTGGGGTGCTCCTGTGTTATTTGTGAAAAAGAAATATGGTTCTATGAGATTGTCTGTTGACTATCGGCAATTAAACAAGGTGACAATCAAGAACAAGTATCTGTTGCCGAGAATTGATCATTTGTTTGATCAACTGAAAGGAGCGACATGGTTTTCAGAGATTGACTTGAGATCTAGGTACTACTAGCTGCGAGTAAAAGAGTCTGATGTGCCTAAAACTACTTTTAGAATAAGGTACGGTCATTATGAATTTTTAGTTATGCCATTCGGGTTAACAAATGATCCTGCTGTGTTTATGGATTTGATGAACCGCATATTTCAGCCATACTTGGACAAATTTGTTGTGGTATTTATAGATGACATCTTAATTTATTTGAAAGATGAGACAGCGCATGCCGAGCACTTGAAGATAGTTTTGCAAACTTTGAGAAATAAGTAGTTATATGCCAAGTTTAGTAAAAGTGAATTTTGGCTTCGAGAAGTTAGATTTTTGGGTCACATTGTTTCAGGTGATGGTATACAGGTTGATCCTAGTAAAATTTCGGCCATTGTTGATTGGAAACCACTGAAAAATGTAACCGAAGTTAGAAGTTTCTTGGGGCTAGATGGGTATTATCGGCGGTTTGTAAATGGATTTTCTATAATTGCTGCTCCTATGACTAGACTACTCCAAAAGGATGTTAAATTTGAGTGGACGGAAGAATGCCAACAGAGTTTTGAATAATTGAAAAAGTTATTAACTGAAGCACCAGTGTTGGTACAACCCGAATCAGGTAAAGAATTTGTGGTGTATAGTGATGCTTCTCGAAATGGCTTAGGATGTGTACTTATGCAAGAAGGAAAAGTGGTGGCTTATGCTTCGAGGTAATTAAAATCTCACGAAAGGAATTATCTGACTAATGATTTGGAATTGGCTACTATAGTGTTTGCTTTGAAGATTTGGCGACATTATCTGTATGGTGAAAAGTGTCGAGTATATACCGACCACAAAAGTCTTAAGTACTTGATGTCACAAAAAGACTTGAATTTGAGACAGCGAAGATGGTTGGAGTTATTGAAAGATTACAAGCTTGTTATTGACTATCATCCCGGAAAAGCGAATGTGGTTGCCGATGCTTTGAGCAGAAAGTTGCTATTTGCTTTAAGAGCTATGAATACTCAGTTAAAGGTATCAGATGGTGGTTCGATTTTAGCAGAGTTAAGAGCAAGACCGATGTTTTTACAAGAGATTTGTAAAGCTCAGAAAAGCGATGAAGATTTGCAAGCCAAAAGAAAACAATGTGAGGTTGATACGAGGTCAGATTTCAGAATCGGTTCTGATGGTTGCTTGATGTTTAAAAACTGGATTTGTGTACCAAAAAATGATGAGTTGATTCAAAATATTTTGCATGAAGCACATAATGGGTGTTTGGCTGTTCACCCGGGCAGTATGAAAATGTATAATGACTTGAAGAAAATGTATTGGTGGAGTGGAATGAAAAGAGATATCTCTAAGTTTGTATCAAAGTGATTAATTTGCCAACAAGTGAAAGCTGAACACGAAGTACCTTCGGGACTACTCCAGCCTATCATGGTTCCTGAATGGAAATGGGATCGGATTACTATGGATTTTGTATCAGCGTTGCCGTTAACTTCGGGGAAGAAAGATGCCATCTGGTAATAGTTGACAGGCTGACTAAATCGGCTCATTTTATTCCGGTACGTATGGATTATTCTCTTAATAAGTTGGCTGAATTGTATATTAGAGAGATTGTTAGACTTCACGGAATACCTTTGTCAATCATTTCGGATAGAGATCAGAGATTTACTTTGCAGTTTTGGCAAAAGTTGCAAGAGGCATTAGGTACGAAGTTAAATTTCAGCACTGCCTTTCATCCACAAACTGATGGACAATCAGAGAGAGTGATTCAGACTCTTGAAGACATGCTTAGATGTTGTATATTGGAATTTCAAGGTAGTTGGGAAAGATACTTACCGTTGATAGAATTTGCTTATAATAATAGTTATCAGACAATTTTGAAGATGGCACCTTATGAAGCATTGTATGGTTGTAAATGTCGGACACCATTGTATTAGACTGAACTCAAGGAAAATCAGATTTATGGAGTTGATCTAATAAAAGAAAATGAAGAAAAAGTGAAAGTGATTCGAGATTGTTTGAAAGCTGCTTCGGATAGACAGAAATCTTATGCAGATTTGAAACGAAAGGAAATCAAGTTTCAAGTTGGTGATAAGGTATTTTTAAAAGTATCTCCATGGAAGAAAGTTCTTAGATTTGGTCGGAAAGGCAAATTGAGTCCGTGTTTTATCGGACCATATGAGATAATTGAAAGAGTTGGACCGATAGCATATCGGTTAGCATTACCACCTGAATTAGAGAAGATTCATGATGTGTTCCACGTATCTATGCTACGTTGGTATCATTCGGATCCTTCACATGTAATTTCACTGACGGAAATTGAGCTACAACCGGATATGACTTACAATGAAGAACCGGTTAATATTTTAGCTCGGGAAGTCAAGCAACTAAGAAATAAAAGTATCACTCTCGTGAAAGTATTGTGGCAAAAGCATGGAATAGAAGAGGCTACATGGGAGCCCGAGAAAACTATGAGAAATCAATACCCACACCTGTTTACCGGTAAGATTTTCGATGACGAAAATCCTTAAAGGGGGGAGAGTTGTAATATCCCGAATTAGGGCCTGATCAAAATAGTGTTTTTGTGACCACAAATTAGAGATAGAAATAATTATTTTATAATTATTTTGAGGTTTATGATATGATTTCATGATTGTGTGAAAAGTTCGTAACAAAATTCTATGCATAAAGTGCTTAAGTTGAAATTAGGGACTAAATCGAATAATTTGCAAAACTTGCATTCTAGACGTTTTTAGTATGAAATTGCTTTGGAATATTAATGAGGAGGTCTTAAATAGAATTTGACCAATTTCTAAGTTTATGGACAAAAATTGGACATGGATGGAATTTTTGAAAGTTTAGTAAGGAAGGGCATTTTGGTCATTTGGATATTAAATGAAATAAAATGGGAAAAATAACACAAAAATGATCATCTTCGCCATAAGTTGCTGCCAAATTTTTCTCTCCACCATAGCTAGGGTTTTCAACACTTTTAAGCCTTGATTGTAAGTGATTTCTATGCACATTTTTAATGATTTTTATGTTTTTGAAATCCCGGTAGCTCGATTTAGCTTATACTAGCAATAATTCAACCTAGGGTTCATATTTGGAAAATTACTCATAGGTGAAATTTGTGTATTTTGGTGTTTTATGATAGAATATGAGGTTTTAAATTATGTTAGACAACTTGTGCTACTCGATTTTAAGTGAAAACGAGAAAAAGGGTTAATCGGTAAAAATACCTAATAGTCATAAGTACATGCTAGAGTGTGAATTTGATGTTGCCATAGAAGGAAAAAATGATCAGAATGTCACAAAACATAAGAAAATAGGATGAGGTTTAATTTACGAGCCTTGGGGAAAAACTATAAATATGTGAAAGTTTAGGGGCAAAATGATAATTTTGCCAAAGTTCGTATTAAGGGCTATTTTGATGAATGTATGTATTAAATAAAATTAATTTGGCGTTATAGATCAAGAGAAACGAGATTCAAGTCACGGTCGAGGGAAAAACAAAGTTTACGAGGAATAGGCTCAATTGCTAATATTTTGTATCGAGGTAAGTTCATGTGTAAATAAGGTAACATAATTTTTATTTTAAGTGATTTAATGATATTTATATGATATGATACTTATTATCATGAAATATTATGCTTTGTGAATTATTAATTTGTAATATGCAAATTATGTGAATAACTTGATTGATAAATATGAGATGATAGCAAGTATCGGTTTCTACATTTCGAAGAAGGTGATTAAAATGTGTAATTGAGAAGAATCCTGTTTAAACCTTGGAAATAGATTAGGGTACAAGTGACATGTCACTAGGATTGTTGAGTTCCGAGCTCGTTGAGTTGAGTCTGAGTTCGTGAGATGTAACTAGGCATCCGAGCTCGTTGAGTTGAGTCCGAGTTCGTTTATGGGCGGGTTACATGGTAGCTTGGCTACATAGATTTCAAAAGCTATTGAGCTTGTTTAGCTATGAGTATAGCACTTATGTGCACATTATCCATGTATCCGAAATCATATTCCGATGTGTTCAACGGGAGATCTCTAATAGAATAAGGAGAATGCCTAATACGAAGGTGACATTTTGGTAAGTGTGATGAATAAGAAAATTTGACAAGTATGAGTTTAATCCTTGGTTGAGAACTTGGTAAGACAAAATTGTGGTAAGATAGTAAGTATTCTTATGATATGAGTGTCTTAATGATGTTTATGTTGGATTGCATGATCATGTTACTTGTTATTTGCATATGAACTTACTAAGCATTTATGCTTACTCCTTCTTTTTCCTTCATTGTAGCTTTGACAAGCCGGCTTGAGAATCGGGATAGGTCGAAGGCTCGTTCACACATCCGAAGACCTAAATTGGTAAAATGGCTTGTATATTTTGAGTGTGGCGTGTATAGCAATATACTCACTTTGTATAAATGATCTTATGATATGGTTATGGTTTGGTAAGAAAATGGTATGTAAATGATTAGCTACTGGAATGGCTAATCAAGTTTATATATGATAACATGTATGCTTTATGTCTTAACTAAACCATGAAAATCCTTGGAAAGGTGAAATTGGCCACAAAACAGAATCAGACAGCAGCAGTGACATGAATTTGAAAAATCACTAAAAATAGTAGAAATGGAATTAAAGGATGAATAAGTTATGAAATCGAAGCTTGATGAGTATATTTTCATATGGATGGAACAAAACAGGTAAATGAGTTATATTTTATGATATATTTAAGTTTTGGTGGAACAGGGTTGGAGTGGTCTCTGAATCCCCTGTTCTAAATTTAATAATTCACCATAAATTTTAAAAAAATAATTGGAAGTCATATTTTATATGTATAGATTCCTTATTGAGTCTAGTTTTATGAGAGATAAACGGCATAATCATTGAAACTCTATACAGGGAGATATCTAATTCGTAATACACAGGGGTCAGAGTAGTTGAACCCTAAAATAGGGGAGACTTTAATCAATAAACTGTACTAATTAGAATGACCAAAAATTCTATAAAAAAAGTAGTAGATATATATGTTAGTTTAGTTTTAGTTAAAATTTACAGATCTTAATTTTGAGTTTCGGAACTCGAGATATGAATTTTTAAGCGACTGTGACGCAGTTAGCCAGCTTGTTTGGAAATTCTAAAATAGATTGTTTAAGCTGTTTAATTAATGAATTAAGTTTAGTAACACCTCGTACTCGACTCCGGCAACGGTCTTGGGTACGGGGGCGTTACATACACGGGTTCGGAACACGGGCGTGTGTGACCACACGGCATGCCCACACGGGCGTGTCCCATATCCACACGGGCCTGTGACCCTTGTTTTGTGAAAAATTTTCAAAGTTTCTGTAAAATTTTCTAAAGTTCTCGGTTTAGTCCCAAACCACTTCCAAAGCATGTTTTGGGCCTCGTAGGCTCGTATTAGGGACTTTTTGATTAAAATTAAATGGTTTTAATTTGGACACAAATTTATAACCCGAAATTGTATGTTTGTTCGTGTGATAAGTCCGGTAATACCTCGTACCCTGTTTCGGTGTTGAATACGGGTAAGGGGTGTTACACATCAGGTTTGGTCTTTCTCTTAGGCCTCTAAACAGAACAAGAGGGCTCTGACTCCCTCTTATTCTTACCTCTCTTACGATCTCTATTTTTCCGCTCCACACGCTTTACCTCTTCGATGATCTTCAGCTTATCCACCCGAACCGCGAACTCTTGCTCTCTCTATGGAGCTATCAGTACCCTTAAATTATCCCTCAGACCATCCTCAAAGTGGATGCACTTCTCATACTCAGACGCCACCATGCCTCAAGCGTAGCAACTCAACCTCAAGAACTCGGCCTCATGCTCAGCCACAGATCTATCACCTTGCATGAGATTCATGAACTCACGCCTATGTGCATCTACATAGCTCGCGCCCACATATTTCCCCTAAAAGGCAGTTTTGAAGAAATCTCAGTTCAGACGATCAGGCTGAGTACCCTCCTCAACCGATAACCATCACTGATATGCCTCATCGTGAAGCAAAGAGACTGCACCCTTAAGTTTCTGCTCGGGCGTACAGTCTATATCATTCATGATCCTCTCGGTGGCCTCCAACTAATACTCAGCTACAGTAGGGGTGACTCCAATGACAACCCTAAACAACTCAACTCTATTCGACTGGAGTCATTCAGTTACTGACCCACGACCCCCAGATCCAGAATAGAATCCAGCGACCCTCTCCAATATCCTCAACATGGCTTGGGATAGTGTGTCATCCCCAGCTGAACAGCTTTGAGACCCAGTCACAATAGCAGGCAAAACCAATGTCTCACTCGTATCTAAGTTTGACATACTGCCTAGAGAGGAAAACACAACTCGAGCCCCCTACGGCCTCTACCACGACCATGAATACCATGTCCGCGAATTCCACGAGCGCTCATCGTAACTTTTCAAATTTTATCTATATTATAAAATTTTATGCATCAGTTTCAGTATTTATTAGCAGATATTTTATGCATAAATTATTAGAAGTTCAGAGGTGTTTTTAGAAGTTTCAGTCTCTAACTATTTTAGTATTGTTTTAGAAAGTACTAACTACAATGTTTTCAAAATATACTATCTAAGTTTTAGAAATACTTACAGGATTGGTGTCGGAGACTTGGTGTACCACATACTCTCTCAACTTACCCAAATTATTTGAAAATTAATTCTTTTTTAAACACAATTTTGGAACTCAAAATTCACAGCCCGATTTTGCAACCTGACTCTGATACTACTAAATGTAACACCCCAAACCCTGCCTAGACGTTATGGCTGAATCTGGAGAAGGAACAAGGAATGGGTTTTGAAAATGAAGTCGCTACATTAAAACTTTTCAGCTTATTAACTCAATTTAATTTATCTCTATTGTCGAAAACGTTATTTAATTGGTTTATTTTCAAAAAACACTATTTACAGCGGAAGTCTAACAAAATCATTATATTTTAAAAGTCCAGATTGTATTTTCAGAAAACCCTTGTTTGAGTAAAACCGGCGTTTTTATAAAACATTTTGTCAAAGCATGCAGATTATCAAACAAACAAAACCAAAATCAACAGTTAAAAACCATACAGTCTAGAGAGTCCCAAAATTTACAAACTCCCAAATTAATCCATAATTTTAAATAAACCATTAATTATTAAGTTTAAACAGTTTACGGTCGAATGGTCACCGTTGAGTCCCTGCCGCTCTAATCCGCCTAAGTCTGTGGATTACTTGAACAGAACAGACAA
The DNA here is from genome assembly GCF_007990345.1 of Gossypium hirsutum. Lineage (NCBI taxonomy): Eukaryota > Viridiplantae > Streptophyta > Magnoliopsida > Malvales > Malvaceae > Gossypium > Gossypium hirsutum. The sequence goes on along the minus strand of NC_053429.1, from coordinate 106,287,220 downwards.
ACAGATGTGAGTTTTCGTAAACTCAGTATGTAACTCAACAAAAATAGACATACAAATTATACAAAAGTCATACATATACAGTTTGATACAGATTTGAACTCTTATCCCTTTCAGATATGGATAACATATATAGATATGCAGATCAGATAAATAGAATCCTACTCTCATCCTCTCTACACACCAACTCTAACCATTCGATCACACCATGTGGGGTTAAAAACACCCACTCAACCCTACACACCATATCGTGCCATTACGACACATATCAGATAAAGTGCAGTCAAGCTACCAGAATATAGGTGATGAACACCATACAGAACACTTCCTACACATATATAAATCCCACCCCAATCAGACATACATAATTATAGTTATCATGCTTACATGCTCATATACAGATATCGAATATACACATACATCAAAATAATCAAACATGCATAACAGTTTTATGTTCAGAACAGAATATCATACTAGCAGATCACATAGTTTTAAGGTTTGTTTAGCCCTTACCGGGCCTAAGATAGGCCCACAGTCGATCAGAGCGACCCGTGCGACCCTTGGGAAAAATTTAAAATTTTGGGCCCACATACCTGTGTGGGCCCACACGCCTAGATTGGCCTTACTCGTGCGGCCCACACAGCCTGGCCCAAACCTACACTCTCGTACGGCATGCCCGTGTGGGCCCACACGCCCAAGTTGGCCTAGCCTGTGTGGTTTACATGGCCACACTCACACTACACACGGCCGTGTCTTGTGCACGGCCATGCCTTCGTCGCTCACACGATCGTGTCTCACACACAGCTACCCACACGGCCGGCCACACGTCTGTGTGGCATTGACAGTGAGGTTTTTTGGCTTTTTTCGAAGCTCGAGTTTATGCATTTTGGGTACACACCTGGTATGATTTTGATGCGAAACCACCCCGAGACCACTAGCACCTAAAACAGAATTCCAAACAACAAAACTAAGTATTGAAATACTAATTATCAAAACCCCAATCGACATACTCGAATGAAGTACACAACAAAAAGTTCAATTACTTACCAGAACAATTACGATAGCCCTAACACCCTACACAAAAGACGAAGACTTTTCGATCTCCTTGATTAGTACCTAACACCAGAATACTCATCAATAACACAAATGAAACAACCTACAAACCCACAAATTTCAAGAGTTCTTACCAAGCACAACCCGAGCAGAAAACACAGAATCAAGCGCAGGAATTGCCAACAATTTGAACGGAACAAGAAGAAGGTAACAAAAAGAGGGAAAATGATAATGCCAAGAAAGGAAAAATAAACTGACGTCAAAATTTTCACAGAGAGAGAGAACAGAAGTTTTGAAAAAGAACAAAATAAAATCAGATAACCGATATCTTAACTCCTATCCCACTAACATCTCAATCTCAACAACCCACTCACTCAGACTCCCAGTCCCATCCAAACTCTCTCTAACTACTGAGCAAAAATATAACATCCACGCTCGTGCGAGGATTCGAACACAAGATCTCTAACACTTCAACTCCCTTACCACTCAAACTAGCAAGCTCATTCTAATATGGATTAACAGATAATTTTCTATAAGCCCACTTAACAAGGGTAAGTCTTGGACCAAAAATAACAAAAATTTTCAAAGTGGGAATTCAACCCAAGACCTCCCACACACACCCATAACACTTAACCACTGAAGCAGAAAAACAATTGTGTCAGATATTTACAGAAACAAAAACAAATTATTCAGGATGTTACAATTCTAATCTTTAATGGGTGTATTTTCTAAGGTTTTAAAAGAACCTATTTATAAGCTAAATTCATAGGTTAAATAATAATAAAATAATCTAGATTAATCAGAGTTCTACTGAAACAAATAAATAGATTTTAACTGGGGGATTATCTCTCAAATTTGATTGAAATATTAATCATACTCAACAAAATAAATAAATCATACATGAAATTAAAAAAAATAACTCTTAATTTAAAGAAAATAAATGTAATTATCTAAAAAATATTTCAAAATGAATGCTTATGTTTGTTTACTGAGAGGTTTTAAAAGGACAATTAATAAATTAAACTGAAAATACTAAATATATGAATTCATTTTGACACTTTTTTTTAGATAATTACGTTTGTTTTCTTTAAATTAAGAGTTATTTTTTTAACTTCATGAATTATTTATTTATTTTATTATTTTCCACGTGTAATTATTTTATTAGGTTATCTAAGTAATAAATTATATCTCAATAAAAATATTCCACACATGAAATTTCACATCATCCCGTTAACTTTGTTAACTATACTTTCATCAAATCTGTTAAAAAAAGTAATTTGAAAAAAAGAATAAATGTTGATGGCCAAAAAATACTCAAAATTATAATTAGAGCCATTTTGACAAAACATGTAAATGTTAGTGGCCAAATTTGTCACTAAACATTTTTTTCAATGTGGTCTATTTTCGAGTAGGTGCTCACATTCATGAGCGAGTCCAGAAGTTCTTTTAGTGGTAACAGAAACGAACAATATATTTTTCAAAACATCAAAAAATAATTTTTTAATGTATTAAATTTTATTTTTAAAATAATGAAACATAATTTTCTTTATTTTTAGGTTCAAAATATGATTTTACTAGTAATTTATCATTTTAAGTAGCACTTCTCCATTTAGTGGGAGGGGCGTCTGCCTTTGTCATTCGCCTCTCTACCTACATTATTCTATACGATATGTTTAGCTTAGGCCTTAGTTCCCATGTATTGGATTCGTTATGACTTCCTGCCTTTGAGTGTTAAATCTTTTCTATACTAATGTTTGCTTTCGTGTAATTTTGACGCTTTTTTGATGAAAACAAAATAGATATATAATTTATAAACTAAAATAAAAAAAATGTTGATATTATATATGAGAATATTTTTTTTCCGTTTGTATGAATGTTGATACTATATCTTCTATTCGAATAAAATTATGATTTAATATTTTAAAAAGTAAATAAACATTTACTATCTTTTAACCATTTTAATATTATTTTCATTTATTCTAATATTGAATGTACAAAGATTAAATAGTGAAATGACTAATTGTTGTTTGAACTACTATTGATGGTTTTAGAGCAATTAAGAATAGTAAACCAATCTGATTACAAAAACATCATGATTGATATTAGATTAATTGTCATTGAACACAAGCTAAATGAGCGGAAGAGTCTAGTAATTTGTTAGAAGTATCTGTTAATCATTAGCAATTATGAGAAGTTCCAATCAATTACTTTCAACTATATTTATGATACACACAATGTGGGGAAATTTTGGCATATATGCCGTTTTTGAAAAATAATTAAGTATTTAAGTCTTTTTTTTTTTGGGAGGTAAATTGTTACGTGACAAGAGCGCTATACAAAATTTATTTTTTTTTAAAAAAAAGTTAATCCTTGAATCTCTAACTGTTAGAAAATTAAGTTAATTTTCTAGCCTTTGAGACTAACAACTATAATATGGAAAAAAAAAATCACCAAACAGCTTTCAATGGTTATAAAAATTTTCCCTATATATCCCCTACACTTATAATTTTTTCATTCAATCTTATTCATTTATTCTCTCAACTCTTTTATACTTAATTTTCTATCTAATCTCTCAATTTTCTCTCAAATTATTCTTCTCTCAATTTTCTATCCTAACTATTTGTAATTTTTTGGATTTTATTTGATTTTCAACATTTTAAAGATTTCAAGTAAAATAAGGTAATTTATTATTTTAATTTGTTTACTTTTTTAATAGGTTTAATAATTTTTTATGTTAAATAAATTGTTAATTTAGTAATAATTTAATAATATTATAATTTTTTAGTTTATTTCATTGTCTAAATTAATTAATCTTATTTTATTTAATAAATGTTACAGATTTTAAAAATGTCAATGTCTCTAATTTGTTTGGATCACACATTTCCAGTGTCTAATTACAGATGGTAAGAGATTATTATAATATTTTTTATTTTAATTATATCATTATTAAATTTTTAATATTATTTTTTATTTTTTATCTTTATATAATCAAGATAAAGATTGGATTATCGAAACATATATACATAATTTAAGTGTGAGAGAACCACATGTTATTGAATAATTTAAGTATGAGAGAACCACATGTGTCTCATATGCTTGGCGAGACTAAATTGAAGTCCGCATTTATCAAAGCTTTATTGGAAAGATGGAGACCTAAAACACACGCATTCCATCTTTCATGTAGTGAGTGTACAATTACACACGAGAAGGTGACATTACAACTCAGCTTACCAATTGATGGGCCAATCGCTACAGGGGTAGTGTGCATTGGTGGTTGGATGCCAATTTGCGACCAATTATTAGGCAAGGTGCCAGATAAGTTTAGTGGTAACTAAATAAATATGAAATAACTAGAAGATAATTTTCATATCTCAACAACTTTTCTAATATGGTAGAAAGACAACAATTCGCTCGAACAGTCATAATGAGGTTGATCAAAGGTCTTCTAATGTGAGATAAATCTCAAAATCTAGTACATTTAAGGTGACTCCTACAACTAATCAACTTAAAAAAGGTCATGCAACTCAGTTAGGAATGAATTGTCCTAACTACATTGTATCGAGAGATGTGTCGGGGAACTGGAGCACAAAAAATTAAAATCGATGGTTGTATACTCTTTCTTCAGTCATGGACATGGTATCTTTTACTTTTATGTATCTTAGTAAACTTCCCTTATCAATTTTCACTTGTAATAAGGTAAAATTCATTTAATAATATAATTATCATATTATCTTTTCTATTATTATATTTTTAGAATAACATATTATTTAAACAAGTGGAACAATAACGCAAGTCATATAGGTATACTGAACGAGCTTGAAGAAGTTGAGATTAGTTTTTGAATTTTTCAATTACATAATAATTACGTAAAGATTTGAAATTTAATATTAGGCACATAATGAAATTTATAATTTCGTACTGCAATTTGAATGGATGTCATACTTTGATTCGAGAATTCAAGAATGCATCTAGTCCAAATTTTTGATGAATCACAATATGTATGTCAAAGTGACATTGATAATTTTTGCAATGTTGAGATACTTGAATCTGATCGAGTGATGCGCTAGTCTGGGTTTGGGTTTGGGTTTGTGCAAAATTTTCTGCCCTAACCTTAGAACCTCGATAAACTTCACAAGATTGACTTACAAGGAAAAATCGATGAAGACTGGCCTAAATTTTATGCCAAGTATATCTACTTGTGGGAACATAAGTATGATTTCATGCCTATGCATGAACCAATTGTTAGACTAAATTTGACAACATCTTCAAATTAAATGACATGGTTTAAACTTCATAGTAAGTCATATCTAAAGCCAAAAGAGGAAAAGAGTAGACAAATTCATCGTAAAAGACCAATACGACCCTATATAAGGTTTCAATCAAAAGTACACGCATCATGTTCATCATCAGCTCCAACCCCTAATTTTATACTGATGGATGCACCTTCTGATTAGTATAGTTCATACTTTTCTGGTGTATTTTATTGACTTCATGTTTTTCACACAAGCACCAAATTATGCACATCATATCATGCATCAACACCTTCTCCAAGAATATTTTTTGCCCCATCTCCATTCACAGGAGCATATTACATGCCACTATTTTCAACAACACCAATGCATCTGTCATCAACTACAATTCCAACATTTTATGTACAACCGGATTGTTCAGCACCATATATTTCTCTGCTGATAGTATCGCGAAAACCATCAAAATCATTGTTCTTAAAAAGCAGGTGATATTTGCAATCACATACTAATACAACCAACGTTATACAATGACATTCTAAGATGCAAATGCAATTTAACACGGAAGAACAAGATGAAGATGAAGATTACGTTGGACATGAAGGTGGAGGTGGAAGTGGAGATAAAGATGGTGAAGGCGATGGCGATGATGATGATGATAATGATGATGATGATGATGATGAGCCGAAACCCTAACCACAACAAAGTCGTCCTCATAATCGACATTCGGTCTCATGATGTAGATGATTTCTTTATTTTAAATTTGTCATGTTTATTATTATTTAGTTTGTTAACTTTTAATTTATATATCTAATGTTTCCATTAGCATTTGTATTGTATTTTTACATCGCTAATCTACTTATTTACATTTTGCATTTGTATTCTATTTTTACATCGCTAATCTACTTATTTACATTTTATCAAAAGAATTGTTTTTATTTTGTATATTTATCAAAGAATGTATAAATATAACTCAATTAATTAATTTTTTTTAATTTGATTCTTGCCTCAATGTTGCCCCCAAATGTGGACATGATTTATTACATGTCTTAGATTCCTACAAAAACTAAATAACTTCTATTGGTCTATCTTATATTGAATATCCATATTGTTATGTATACAACTAGATTTCAGTTAACCTTTTGGCTTGCGATGTAACTAAATATTCGATAGCATTTCGAATGAAGCAATTGCATACTTTATATATTCATTTTAGTTTGTACACTTCATCAACATACTTCATGCGATCCATATGTTTCAAGACATATGCAGCAATTGCATGTGTGTATGAAAAACAAAGTGCTTGAAATCTCTCACAATCGCAGGTCCTTTATTTCAGGTATACATGATACGGTCCTCCAATGATACCTTCATCCGGTCTATGGAACCGCATAACCTGAAATATTTCATTTGGACGCAAGTGACATGCTATAAACATAAAGCTTGTCTTGTTGCATTTTTCACCATATCCTTTCCTCACATCAAATGTGTCTGCCCTTTATCCAACATATTTTTTTTTCTTGCTTTGAGAAGATTGGTAAGTGGAAATATGTTTCTTTGACCACCAACATTATTGGCAAATGATATGTCTCATTCAATACAAAATTTATGTATTCTGTTAAGTTCATTGTCATATAGTCGCATCGTAAACCTCTATCATATGATTGAGTCCACTATTCATTGTGTATCCCATCGAGGTATTCAACACATTTTCTGTTAATTGCCCGCAAATTGTCGAACATTTCATAAAATTAATGTTGGACGAACTCGTACCCTTTCAAAAAAATAAAGAGTATATTCATGAATGCAAACAATATACATGTTAAAAATGATATAGAAAATAATATTTACTACATACCCATATTAATAACATATCGTTGCTTCTCATCCTTGTGGAATTAGCCAATGTAATTTAACCCGATATGACATACAATACATATGGTGTGCACGATCCTATAAGCTTTCACATCGATCGATCGCAACCTATATTTCGAGTTCTCTATCACAAATGATGCATATATTGGGTTGCGACATAACATACCTTCTCAAATTAGTCAAGAAGTCTCAAGCATCTGCAATTTTTTGTTCAACAATTGTAAAAGCTATTAATGAGATTTTTGGATTACCATCCTAGGCCTATCTCTCATACATGGATGTGCCATGTGACACCCCTAATTTGACCCTAGTCGAAAAGTGGTTTCGGGACCACAAAATCAAGTCATAAAAATAATTAGCCGTCATATTTTATGTTTATTATATGTGAATATGAATGTGTGAAAGTTTTAAGTTTTGATTTAGTCGATTGCATGTGAATTTAGTAATAGGACTTATGTGTGACACTTTTGAAATGCGATGGGTTAATCTATAAGGACCTATTAATGCATGTTGTATAAAAGAAGGGTTTGCATGTCAAATTAGCCAAAAATCTAGATGGTGGCCGGCCATGCTATGGGGAAAAACATATTATAGACATTTTATGCTAATATGTGTGGGAAGAATAATAAAATAAGAGGGGAGTGGGAGGAGAAACCAAAGTTGTCTCCCCCTTACTCCCCATTGCCGTGACTAGAGAAAGGGGAGGAAAAACAAAATTCTTTCTTTGTTGTTCAACATGGCCGAATAGAAGAAACAAAGGAGGGGAAGAATTTTTGGTCACTTGAGTCATTAAAAAGGTTAGTATATTATGTCAAATTGTGAAATTTTAACTTGTTTTAGGTAAATAATCATGGTTCTTACTTAGCCCATGCTAAAATTTGTAATTTTGATGGATGATTGGAGCATTCGGCTAGGGTATAAAGGAAGGGATTTTGATTGTTTCATCTAAGTATTGATGATGAATGTGTTATGGAAAGAAACCGGTCTTCCTAAGAATATGATTTGTGAATGTTTATATTAGTAATAGCCGAAATTAAAGAGGTTTGATGTCTTGAACAAATGTTGATTATATGATTCGAAAATGAGATATGTTAATGATGAAGTATAATCGGCCATGGAAGTAGCCCATTTTGGAAGTGTGATTTGTGGTATATTTTTTTGTGGTTGATTATAAAAATTTGGCTTAAGTGAGGTAATTGGTAAAAGATGTGTTTATGATGTAATACATATGTTCTCATAAGCTAAGTTATGTATATGTGATATCTTGCATATTGGTTGTTATGGTAAGGTTTGAGATATTAACGTATGAATATGTTTTGTTTGTGGTTCGGCAACTAATGGTTAAGTTGTTAAGTTACATGCTTGAGTTTAAAATGTGCCTTATATGTGGTTTATGAATTTGGTAAATGATAGATTGATATTTTGGATATTTCATTAGTCAAGTGATATTGTAAGTGTGGTATTATTTGATTCGGCACTTATGTGTAAAATTGGTAGTTATTATTTTGGTAAAATGTGCAAAATTTGGTAAGACCAAATTTTATACTTAAGCTTAAGTGAAGTTGTTAATGCTGTATATATATATTAACGATTAATAAATCATGTGGTTTGGCTTGACTTAGTAAATAGTGAAGAAATGCATATTTATACATAGTGTTTATGAAAGGTAGTTTTATAAATGTGATATGAGTATTTCGTTTGTAAATGAGTAGTAAATATGTTAAGAATGGTTCTAAAATGTATATGGATGCCGTGTGATTGTGTTTGATTGGGAAGTAAATTGTTTGATTTAGCTCAAGAGCTTAGAGGATCAAAGTCGGATAGGGGAAAAGAGAAAGTAAACGAATAGCCGTGGATATCTAATTGTCGACCACTTCCGAGGTAAGTTTTAAGTGATTAAACGTTGAGTAAATTCAATCATAATAGGACATAATGAGTTGATTTAATAAGATATGATGTGGCCATGATATGTCTTAAACTCAAATGGTAAGTTCATAAGTGTTTGGACTTGGAAATTTAAGAGCAAATTGTAATAATTTGCTTTGGACAGCAGCAGTAACGTGATTTTAGAAAATCACTATAAATTGTTGGTGTGGAATTATAGGCTGAATAAAATATGTAATCAAAGCTTAGTTAGTCTAGTTTCTTATAAAAGAGACCATGTAAGCAAAGAAATTGCCTATAAAGAGATATTTTAAAGTTGTGCGGGACTGTGTCAGAATGACTCCGAAATCCCCTGTTCTGTTTTTAGAAAATCATTATAATTTGTAAAAAAATGGTTATAAGATAAAATTTATATGCTTAGACTCCTTAATGAGTCTAGTTTCAAATTAAATCAAATAGAACACATTTTGAATTCTGCACAATGAAAAATTTGATTCGAAGTGAAGAGCGGTCAGATTAGTCAAACAGTGAAACAGGGGAAACTTTAAGAAAAATCTGGTATTGATTAGCCAAACCTAAAATTCTGGAAATTTTATGGATGGAATACATACGAGTCTATATTCAGGGAAAATTAACGGTAAGTGATTTGGAGTTTTGTAGCTCCAGTTATAAATAATTTAGTGACTATTGCTCAGGAAAAACAGCTCGTAGTGAATATGTGATTTTGTTGTAAACATGGATAAAACTGTTTTAGTTGCTCATAAGCTATTGATTAAACCCATACGTGAATTCTAAATCGTGATATTGTAAAACGATATATGAGTATTCGAATATGAAATGATAGTATGGCGTGAAATTGAATTATTCATTGGAAAATGATTGATGTAGATTCGGCCAAGACAAAGTGTATACATGATAGTATGTGTGGTATGTGAAGTATATTTGGACAATTGTGATGTGAATACATGAAAATTTATATTTTGATTTAGGATTTTATGTGATGAATGTGAATGTGCATATATGAGATAAGGCCGAATGGCCAATGTGATGAATGTGAACATGCATGTATGTGATAAGGCCGAATGGCCAATGTGATGAATGTGAGCATGCATATGTGTGATAAGGCCGAATGGCCAATGTGATGAATATGAACATGCATATATGTGGTAAAGCCGAATGGCTAATGTGAAATATGTATGAGACATGCATATGTGGTAAAGCCGAATGGCTAGTGTGAAATATGTATGAGATATGTATATGTGGTAAAGCCGAAATGGCTAGTGTGAAATATGTAGGCGATGTGCGTATATTGTGGCCGAACGACCAAATGTGAAAGGTGTGTATTATCAGATATTTGATGAGGCAAATGAATCACAAATATGACAGTCGATGTGAATGTTGTAACATGTGAATAAATGTACATGAAACTTGGAAATATATTCCGGGTAAGACCCGATGACTACGTGTGGAGATTATGTCCGGGTAAGACCCGATGACTACGTGTGGAGATTTTGTCCGGGTAAGACCCGATAACTTCGTGTGGAGATTTCGTCTGAGCTAAAGGTCTCATCGATAATCCGAGTAGAGGTTAAAGCTATAAGACTTCGTAATAAGAATTGCTTATAAATATATTCAATGCGAAAGTTTAAACAGGTATGTACTCCAAGTTTATATGTGAGCTTGATTTGAACTAAATCATAAGGTAGTTATGTGAAGCATACGAGAGCAATCTATGAGACTATTCCTATGATTATGTGACATCGGATCAGTGTGAGAGGTTATGTGAAATCATACAATAGATCTATGTCACATGAGCTCACTTTTATGTGAAGGTTTATCTGCCTATTGTATATGATGAGATGTGCATATTCGGTAAAGGGATGGTATGCCTGAAGGAAGAGGGAAATAAAAAATACGAACAACTATGTTATAATTTGATTGTTATCTGTTGACACTGCTTAAAACTTACTAAGCATTGTAATGCTTACTCCGTTTATTTTGTTTTCTCTGTTTTATAGATCTCATTGCGAAGCTACAGGCTCGGGGATCGTCAGCAACTAGTCACACTATCACTATCCACTGTTTGTTACTGTTATGTTTAGAATTATTTTATGGCATGTATAGAATAGACTAGTGGCGGAAGAATATTTTTGGTTAATGTATATAAGCCATGCGAAAATGGCATCTTTTGAATGTTTACTTAGAGAAGTTTAAATTTTTATCCCTGACTGTACTTAGTACTTATTTAAATGAATGGTCTTTATTTCAAGAAAAAGTTCAAAATTTTACTGTTCTGACATGAGTTACAAGTCCGGTAATGCCCCTTACCTATTCCGGCGACGGTTACGGGATAGGGGTGTTACATGCCATCAATTTGGACTATTAGCTTACAGTACCAAAATGCTTCAATACATGACTTGAATGTCCAAAAAAGACTATGGAAAACTTTTTTTGCCTTGGTGTAACAACCCATTTTTCAGTGGTTTCAGAACCTTGTATTTCAATGATCGTGTTAGTAAATACTATTTAATAATATTTACAACTTTATTATAGTGTTATATTGGATTTTGATCTGATAAATTTGTTAATTTAACAGTTTATTAAAGCACAAGTGGTTTGACCCTAAAGTTAGTAATTTTGAAATTTAAGGTATTGGAATCTCATTTTCATAAACCGAGACCGTAAATATTTTTATTAAATATGAAATTATTATGTTGGTAAATTGAATTTTGGATAAGTAATTCAGTCAAATTAGTGGTTAATTATGGAACAATGACTAAATCGTAAAAACTGAAAAAGTTTATCACTATTGAATTTTATTAGCTAAAATGCTTAATTAGTAATTGTTTAAGGCTAAAATTGTCAAATAAACCCTTTTTAATGACAACGGACGGTTAGTGGAGCCTTTTTTTTCATTTGGTTGTTAAAATTTTATTTAAATAACTAATAATAAAATGTTAAAACATGAAATAGTGACCATTATAAGTTCATTTTGGCTTCTTCCACCTAAACCTAAAAATAAAAAGAAACATCAACCATTATTGAAGCTTGGTTGTTTGGCTAAGCTACTCATTTATGAAAGGTGAGCTTTTCTAATCCTATTTTTAGTAAATTTTATATTTTTGAGATCGTTGCAGCTTAATTTAACTATCCTGGGTATTAAATCAAAAATTGTTAAATTTTTGAAATATTGTCATTGATGTTTTTGTTGTTAAATGGCTTGTTTGTAAGCTTAGAATTAATTAAAGGATTAAATTGTAAAGTGAAAATAGTTAATTTTGAGTATAGGGACTAAAACAAAAATATTTCGAAATTGGTATGAAATTTTTATAATTATTTATTTTAGATGGTTATAGAAGGATGAAATTGAAATTGGATTGAAAAAAAAAGCTTAAAATTTAAAGATATAGCGATTTCGGTTTTAGAGACTAAATTGAATAAAATGATTTTTTTTTTGGAAAATTGTGTAAAATGAAATTAAGTTGACATATGCCTTAAATAAGCTATATAAGATATTTGGAATTAATAGTTTGAAATGAATTATTATATAGATCAAGATTTGAACCAACAGATAAATAATCGAAAAAAAAAAGAAAATTTGAAAATGGAAAATTAATCCTTGACACTTCAATTGTTGTTGTTTGTATCTATTAAGTTCATAGGATATGGTTTTGTACTTTTATGTATTGATTGTGATTGAATTGTGAATCTATATATAATATTAGATTGTAATTTTACAATGTTTATAATTGAGTACTAAAGGTGAGAAATGAATAAAGGATCTAATCGTAAAGGTTTGCATGCTTGGTGAATATGGTTCACGTAGAATGTTTAATGAATATGATATGGTTATGACATACCTGCAACAACACAAGTACATGAACTAGAATCTTGTTTTTCTCACCGATATCATGATTTTCCATGAACATCTATTGTCACACATTGTACACTTTGCCTTATATTTTTTCGCTCGCGATTTTGTAACATGAAAATTGACCCCATGCTTTATGCATACAGCTTATTGCAACATCTCTAGAGGAAAACTCCATTCTAACTAGTAAATCATCAAAATTTGTAGAACTCGATACTCCAATCTTCTATGAGGAAATTTTGAAAATTCTAACTCATCTTCAGCATTAATGTTGACATTAAGCATGTAAGGAGGAAGTTCATATGACGTAAAATTTGGTTGGGTTCCTCCAGCATTGTTCGGACCTTCATTGTCAAAATCACTCCCTTCTAGTCAGTAGGAATGGCCTCTAGTTTAAAAATAATGTAACTTCTAAACCATCAAACTGGAACACTCGGATTGGATCATTATCGATTTCAACTTCCTCTTCATTCTTATTTACCTCTTTGTTCTCAACTTCCCCTTCATTATCAACCCCAATTACGATTTCATATCTAAGATTGGATGTCTTTACGTCAGTGTAGGTTGTAAGGTGAACATTATTTGTTCTCATCAACCCTATGTTAAAATCAATATTACTTACGAATTGCTCATCCGTGTAACTTGATAGTATACCCGCATAACTGTGTCTAGCATAAAACATCGATGTTTCAAAGTTAAAATAAAAAACTCATAGAATTTCATGTCAAGATCTCTCGTACGTGTTTCCAACTAGCCCCGACTGTGCACCAATGTCACAATCGAAGGTTGAAATTGAAGAATGCCTTTCCATTAATGATTCTGGCATTCTTTGATACAAGTTTTGTAATAACGCTGTGAAACCATCGGACAATCGCGTGGTTGAACTTTCTGCTTTCTATTCTAGAAACAAATTAACTTGGACTATTGTTGAACTTAAACCACATTCATTTACATTAACAAACTGGATATACAACTCTAGTATAACATTTTCAATTGAGCAATATGTATCAACAATTAAATCGACATCCATGTCGCCTTTGAGCTCAAATATATCATATTTAACAAGGTTCATTGATGTTAAATATCTATATTTCAAGCTCGAAATCCTTCTCCAACTTGGAGTTGAGACTTTTCTTCTAATTCTTGATAAAAGCTAGTTCAATTTGACATCTGATGGAAAACCAATTCTATAGATTGGGCTAATACAAAAACGATCCAAATTTTGATGTCACAAATTTGACTGTCGTAATAAATAGAAGTTTTAATTATTCTACTCATTTTTGAAAAAAAAACTTGTTTCACATTTTTAATATAAAATTAAAACGAAAACATTATACAAAAAAAATAATAAATACTCATTGACCAACTCAAATGGCACCAAATTTACTTACTTCAACTAATTTACTTTATTAGGTCGATTGAAAGGTCAAATTTTAAATATGAAACTTGACCATTCATTTTATAAGAAACTCTAAAACTGAATATGAAACATATTTCAAAATATTGAAAATAATTGAACATGACAAGTTATAAAAATGCTTCTTTTTAAAGCTTTTTTTTTTTGAAAAAATTTAAGATCATATTCTTATTCTGCCACGAAAAAGATGAATTAAGTTGTAATATCCTAATTTTGGGCCTAGTCAGAATAGTGGTTTCGTGACCACAAAATCCAAGATCAAAATAATCATATACCAGTTGTAATATCCTGATTTTGGGCCTAGTCAGAATAGTGGTTTCGTGACCACAAAATCCGAGATAGAAATAATTATTTTATGATTATTTTGAGGTCTATGATATGATTGCATGATTCTGTGAAAATTTCGTGAAGAAATTTTATGCATAAAGTGCTTAAATTGAAATTAGGGACTAAATCGAATAATTTGCAAAACTTGCATTCTAGAAGTTTCTAGTATGAAATTGTTTTGAAATATTAATTAGAAGGTCTTAAATAGAATTTTACCAATTTCTAAGTCTATGGACAAAAATTGGACATGGATGGAATTTTTGGAAAGTTTAGTAGTAAGGGCATTTTGGTCATTTAGGGGTAAAATTAATTAAAATACAAAATTAAAAGCCAATTTTGCTCATCTTCAACCCCATGGCCGAATATAGCAAGGAGAAACCATGGCTAGGGTTTTTCAAGCTTCCAAGCTCGATTGTAAGTCCGTTCTCGCCTCGTTTTTAATTATTTTTACGTTTTTGGAGTCTCGGTAGCTCGATTTAGCTTATGCTAGCAATAATTTAACCTAGGGTTTATATTTGGAAAAATACCCATAGGTGAAATTTGTGTATTTTGGTGTTTTATGATAGAATATGAGGTTTTAAATTATGTTAGACAACTTGTGCTACTCAGTTTTAAGTGAAAACGAGCAAAATGGCTTAATCGGTAAAAATACCTAATAGTCATAAGTACATGTTAGAGTGAGAATTTGATGTTTCCATAGAAGGTAAAAATGATCAGCATGTCATAAAACATAAGAAAATAGGCTGAAGTTTAATTTACGAGCTTTGGGGCAAAAGTGTAAATATGCAAAAGTTTAGGGGCAAAATTGTAATTTTTCCAAAATATGATTTTGGGTCAATTTGAATAATGTGAGTCCTAATTAGACTATATTTTAAATGATAGAGCAAGGAAAACTGAAATTCGGGCTAAAATGGGGAAAATACCAAGTTGTGGACAAAATGGTAAAAGTAGCCATTTTCGCATACGAGGTAAGTTCATATGTAAATGTTAGTAACATAGTTATTGTTTTAAATGTTTTAATGTTATTTAAATGATATGATAATTATTATGAAATATCATACTTGTGACAATTGTTTGATAATATGTCAAATTATGTGATATACTTGGAAAATGTGAAATACTACCGAGTATCGGTATCGACATTCCATAGAAGATGGTTGAGACATATGATTGGGAAAAATCTCCCGTTGAGCCTTAGGAATGGATTAGGATACGAGTGACATGTCAATGGGATATTTGGGCATCCGAACTCGTTGAGTTGAGTCCGAGTTCACTTATGGATGCAAATGTCCGAACTCGTTGAGTTGAGTCCGAGTTCGTGAGATGTAACTAGGCATCCGAACTCGTTGAGTTGAGACTGAGTTCACTCATGGATGAGAATGCCCGAGCTCGTTGAGTTGAGTCCGAGTTCACTTATGGGCGGGTTACATGGTAGCTTGGCTACATATGTGGCACTTATGTGCAAACTTTCCATGTATCCGAATTATATTCCGATGTGTTCAACGGGTAAAGTTCTACTGAAATGGAGGAATACTCAAGATGAAAGGGACGTATTGGTAAGTGTTGTGAAATGGGTACTTTGAACAAGTATGTACTTAACCCTCGGGTTGAAAAATCGATATAACAACAATATGGTAAGATGATAAATGAAAATGTGATATGAATGTCTTGGTGATGATTATGCAAATGATGTTTTATGTTTGCTTATATGGTTATATTACTTGCTATTTGCATGTGAACTTATTAAGCATTTATGCTTACTCCCTCCTTTTCATTCCTTGTAGCTTTGACAAGCCAGCTCAGAAATCGAGAACGGTCGGAGACTCGCTCACACTATCCGTATACCATCTTGGCATAATGGCTTGTATATTTTGAGTATGGCATGTATAGCATTACAATCATTTTGTATATAAGGTCTTATGATATGGTTATTGAGTGGTATGGAAATGCTTGGTAATGATTAGCCATTGGAATGGCTAATCATGATCATATTTGGTGTTATGTATGTCAAATTGCTAGCTAATCCATGGAAACCATGAAATAGGTAAAATTTACCATAAAATAGATTCAGACAGCAGTAGTGACGTGAATTTGAAAAATAACTAAAATAGTAGAAATGAAATTAAATAATGAATAAGTTATGGAATCGAAGCTTGATGAGTCTATTTTCATATGGAAGAAGCAAAACAGGTATATGAGCTATATTTTATGAGATGTTTAAATTTTTGTGAAATAGGGCCAGAGCGATTTCTGGATCCCCTGTTCTGACTTTGGAAATTCACCATAAATTTTACAAAGATAATTAGAATTCATGATTTATATTTACAGATTCCTTATTTAGTCTAGTTTTATTAGAGACAAACGGCATAGTCATTGAAGCTCTGTACAGAGAGATATCTGATTTGTAATACATAGATGTCAGAGTAGTTGAACCCTAAAACAGGGGAGACTTTAACTAATAAACTGTACTAATTGGCCCAACCAAAAATTCTAGAAAAAAATTAGTAGATATATATATGAGTCTAGTTTCAGGAAAAATTTACGGAATTGGATTTCGAGTTTCGTAACTCGAGATATGATTTTTAAAGCGACTGTGATGCAGTTAGCCAGCTTGTCTAGAAATTTTAAAATGAATTGTATGAGCTATTTAATTAATGAATTAAGTTCGTTAACACCTTGTGTTCAACTCCGGCAACGGTCTCGGGTACGGGGCTTTACATTTAGTGGTATCAGAGCAGGTTAAGTCGGTTCTCGGACTAACCTAGCATGTGTAAAAGTTTAGCTATACATGCCACTGATCTGTGATAGTGTGATGTCTTCCGACGCGTATGAGTACCGTCTTATTTAGACAGGGTACTCTCCAACCGAGCTGTGCCGACCATGTTCAATGTTATGTGAAGGTATTTGAGTAAAATTATGATTATGATAAGTCTCGGTTCAGAAAAGTATGAATAAAGGTTTATGATACATATGTGATAAATATTCATATTTGCTTAATGCTCATATGATGTAGTGCATGTGGCTTACTTGATAAGATGAATGGAATAAATAGAAAGTAGTAGAGGTATGAATAAAGGTCATAATATCATGATACGAATGAAAATGTCCTTGTCTTGATTGGACGTTGAATGTTGATGAATGTTAATGATATATATTTTTTATGAGATAAAGGATTATAATGAAATGAACTTATCTATGTTAAATTGTTGGACTGAATTATATGATTGTAATGATATGTACATGATGATGCATGAAATGAAAGTTGTGATTGTGATGCAAATATCTATGTTTGTTTGGCCTTATATAATGTCATGAGCATGAATTAATTTAATTAAATGAATGGATAAGTAAAGCTGTCTAGAAAACATAGAATGTATGCATAAGTATATTGTCTAAACGGGACAATAGAAAAATTGGTGTAAGCCAACATGAATGAATGACATGATTTTGATGATGTTACTATGATGATGGAAGTTGTGTCATATGTGTATGTATAAGAAAGTCGAGTCAGAGGTCCTACAACCCCTCCCCCTTATCGAAGTGGTACTTATAATGGAATTTCATGAGATTTGTATTGAATAAGTTTCCGGTTGAGAACCCAAAGAGTTCAGTGATAGAATAATTATAAGTATGATCAGAGATTGAAAATGAGCTGATAAGTAAAGTCAGAGCCAGTAAAGTATCGGATTGATATAAAGATTATTGGAATTATGCACTGTCCCAGTTAGAGAATGAATTCTCTTTGGTAAATCGAATTACTCAGGTGCAAGGTCGAGAAAAGTGTAAATCGAAATTTATTCAGAACTGACATTCTTTAGTGAATGATTTAATATGAAATTTGTGACGGCAGAACTAGTTGGGGAAATGATATTTGAAATGTGAATTATCTAAGTGTGACAGTTATGACCGGACAGATTTAGCAGTCTCTTTTGAGATGTTCTATGTGTTCACCCGTTCTCAGAAATATTTCTATGGCTATTGATCTTCTGAAGAAATTCTTGTTATATAGGAATGTCTTCTAATTCTGGTGTTGGATGAAAGCATTGGTAGTCTGACTGGTTTATAATTTATATTGCTCTATTTCATCGGGTATTCTATTTCATTTCGTCTGATAAGAATTGATGAGAGAATACGTATGATATTATGGTTCTGTTTCTTCTACTTGATGCTTCATCTGATATATATGTATGGGAAGATATATTGATCCTGTTATATTTGATTTCAGTGGGATTAAATGATGTTTTCTTTTGGACTTTCTTTCTTTGAAGAATTATCAGGGTATTCTGTATTTTCTCTATGAATTTGGTTTTCGATTCTCCGGCATAGTATCGTATCTTGGGTTTCTTTATCCTGGATCTCTTTATTCTGGATTTCTTTATTCTGAGTTTCTCTATCTTGGATTTCTTTATTCGGTTTTCTTGTTATCTTTGTTCCATAATTTGTCAATTATGACTCATGTTCGAAGTACGTTCTTCAGCTCGTGATAATCATGTCAAATATGACTATACTTCTAATTTGATCTTTGTAATGTGGTGATTTTAGTATTGGGATTTTTTCTAATTTCTGTGTAAGGATTTGACATCAGTAAAGGCATAGGTGATAAAAGCGCGAGTTTCAGTCGGTATGGTAAATTATTTATTTGAAAGATTTCATGTGACAATTATGTCAGGATTATTTTTCCCAAGTCTGATAATAGAATTTCATTTTGTATGGATAAAAGAGTAAATAGTTTGAACGAGAAGTGTATATTTATTAGAAAGAGTTGAATATTAGTTTAAGTCACTACGAATGATAAGGTTTCCATCTTGTGAAAGCTGAAAAGTTTATTACATGTTGACAGAGTTCGGATAGATGAGGATATTGGTAACCGAAGCGTCTGAACTAGACTAGTCTACATTGAGCAAAGACTTCCTGACTTTCAGTAATGTATTGTTGTATGAATTGTGATGTGTTTCAAGACAGTGAGGTAATGTGATAGTTTAGAGCATCCGATGTTACATAAAATCGGAGTTGTTAAAGGGGTTAAAGCCGAGCATTGGGATCTATCAAAATTATCCTTGTCAATGTTGATATTGGGATGGAAATGAGAAGGATTATTCTTGAGGCCATATTAGAATTATTTCTATGGCGGAAAGAGGAAAATGTGATGTATCCTATTGTTAAATGTTTGGCGAGATCTATAAATCATATCTATATTGAATAAATTCCTACTCATCAGATTCATGGAATTTCAGGTCTCTTTGATTGTTGGATTTCTTGGAATTCCGGTCTCCATTAAATCAAGTTGAGATCCGGGTTCTATGTCATGATATCATGGGAAACTGAGAAGGGTTGAAAATTTAAGAACAGTTGAGAGTTGAGACTGTAAGCTTTTAGATCATATGAGAAATTGAAGAGATGTATTGGAGGTACAGTCTAAGTGCAAGTTCTTCGGCACCGAATATGAGTTTAAAAGTGAAGACCACTTTTCTGGTAAGATTTTCGGGGACGAAAATCCCTGAAGGGGGGAGAGTTGTAATATCCTGATTTTGGGCCTAGTCGGAATAGTGGTTTCGTGACCACAAAATCCGAGATAGAAATAATTATTTTATGATTATTTTGAGGTCTATGATATGATTGCATGATTCTGTGAAAATTTCGTGAAGAAATTTTATGCATAAAGTGCTTAAATTGAAATTAGGGACTAAATCGAATAATTTGCAAAACTTGAATTCTAGAAGTTTCTAGTATGAAATTGTTTTGAAATATTAATTAGGAGGTCTTAAATAGAATTTTACCAATTTCTAAGTCTATGGACAAAAATTGGACATGGATGGAATTTTTGGAAAGTTTAGTAGTAAGGGCATTTTGGTCATTTAGGGGTAAAATGAATTAAAATACAAAATTAGAAGGCAATTTTGCTCATCTTCAACCCCATGGCCGAATATAGCAAGGAGAAACCATGGCTATGGTTTTTCAAGCTTCCAAGCTCGATTGTAAGTCCGTTCTCGCCTCGTTTTTAATGATTTTTACGTTTTTGGAGTCCCGGTAGCTCGATTTAGCTTATGCTAGCAATAATTTAACCTAGGGTTTATATTTGGAAAAATACCCATAGGTGAAATTTGTGTATTTTGGTGTTTTATGATATAATATGAGGTTTTAAATTATGTTAGACAACTTGTGCTACTCGGTTTTAAGTGAAAACGAGCAAAAGGGCTTAATCGGTAAAAATACCTAATAGTCATAAGTACATGTTAGAGTGAGAATTTGATATTGCCATAGAAGGGAAAAATGATCAGCATGTCATAAAACATAAGAAAATAGGCTGAAGTTTAATTTACGAGCTTTGGGGCAAAAGTGTAAATATGCAAAAGTTTAGGGGCAAAATTGTAATTCTTCCAAAATATGATTTTGGGTCAATTTGAATAATGTGAGTCCTAATTAGACTATATTTTAAATGATAAAGCAAGGAAAACTGAAATTCGGGCTAAAATGGGGAAAATACCAAGTTGTGGACGAAATGGTAAAAGTAGCCATTTTCGCATACGAGGTAAGTTCATATGTAAATGTTGGTAACATAGTTATTGTTTTAAATGTTTTAATGTTATTTAAATGATATGATAATTATTATGAAATATCATACTTGTGACAATTGTTTGATAATATGTCAAATTATGTGATATACTTGGAAAATGTGAAATACTACCGAGTATCGGTATCGACATTCCATAGAAGATGGTTGAGACATATGATTGGGAAAAACCCGTTGAGCCTTAGGAATGGATTAGGATACGAGTGACATGTCACTGGGATATTTGGGCATCTGAACTCGTTGAGTTGAGTCCGAGTTCGTGAGATGTAACTAGGCATCCGAACTCGTTGAGTTGAGTCCGAGTTCACTCATGGATGCGAACGCCAGAGCTCGTTGAGTTGAGTTCACTTATGGGCGGGTTACATGGTAGCTTGGCTACATATGTGGTACTTATGTGCAAACTTTCCATGTATCCGAATTATATTCCGATGTGTTCAACGGGTAAAGTTCTACTGAAATGGAGGAATACTCAAGATGAAAGGGACGTATTGGTAAGTGTTGTGAAATGGGTACTTTGAACAGGTATGTACTTAACCCTCGGGTTGAAAAATCGATATAACAACAATATGGTAAGATGATAAATGAAAATGTGATATGAATGTCTTGGTGATGATTATGCAAATGATGTTTTATGTTTGCTTATATGGTTATGTTACTTGCTATTTGCATGTGAACTTATTAAGCATTTATGCTTACTCCCTCCTTTTCATTCCTTGTAGTTTTGACAAGCCAGCTCGGAAATCAGGAACGGTCGGAGGCTTGCTCACACTATCCGTATACCATCTTGGCATAATGGCTTGTATATTTTGAGTATGGCATGTATAGCATTACAATCATTTTGTATATATGGTCTTATGATATGGTTATTGAGTGGTATGGAAATGCTTGGTAATGATTAGCCATTGGAATGGCTAATCATGATCATATTTGGTGTTATGTATGTCAAATTGCTAGCTAATCCATGGAAACCATGAAATAGGTAAAATTTACCATAAAATAGATTCAGACAGCAGTAGTGACGTGAATTTGAAAAATCACTAAAAATAGTAGAAATGAAATTAAATAATGAATAAGTTATGGAATCGAAGCTTGATGAGTCTATTTTCATATGGAAGAAGCAAAACAGGTATATGAGCTATATTTTATGAGATGTTTAAATTTTTGTGAAATAGGGCCAGAGCGATTTCTGGATCCCCTGTTCTGACTTTGAAAATTCACCATAAATTTTACAAAGATAATTAGAATTCATGCTTTATATTTAAAGATTCCTTATTGAGCCTAGTTTTATTAGAGACAAACGGCATAGTCATTGAAGCTCTGTACAGAGAGATATCTGATTTGTAATACATAGATGTCAGAGTAGTTGAACCCTGAAACAGGGGAGACTTTAACTAATAAACTGTACTAATTGGCCCAACCAAAAATTCTAGAAAAAAATTAGTAGATATATATATGAGTCTAGTTTCAGGAAAAATTTGCGGAATTGGATTTTGAGTTTCGTAACTCGAGATATGATTTTTAAAGCGACTGTGATGCAGTTAGCCAGCTTGTCTGGAAATTTTAAAATGAATTGTATGAGCTATTTAATTAATGAATTAAGTCCGTTAACACCTCGTGTTCGACTCCGGCAACGGTCTCGGGTACAGGGCGTTACATAAGTTTTATCTCAAGATTCTCGAGTTTTCAAATATCTTTATTCTAGGATTCTTGGCTTTTCAAAATTCAATCTAACCATTAATTTTATTTAATTTTATTATTTTTTAAAGTTTAATCAGAGGGTGTAGAAAGCATTTGGGTGACGTGGCTGGAGAGGGGAAAGCGCACCCCGTAGGCTGTGTTACAGGGTCGTGTTTCCCCCTCTCTTTTGCTACATCACTTGAAAACGCTTCCTACAAGGAGCGTTTTTGCCACCTATATCAAAATCGACCTATTTCCTTAAATTTCAAATGAAACAACCTATGTACCTAAGTATATTTTAAAAGTCGCATATGTGCCAAAATTTGCCCATAATGTGAGTGAAAAAAATGTAATATACTTAATAAGATTATATGAAAACCAAAATGATTTTCTCTCCTGTCATTCTCTTTACCAATATTCATCATCATCACCATCGATGAGTTATAACAAACATACTCAATCGTATAGATCAACAATAATACCCATTGTCTTTACCAATATTCATCATCACCACCATCGATGAGTTATAACAAACACATTCAATCGTATAGATCAACAATAGTACCCATTGTCAAATGCCTTATTTACAGTTATTTGCAATCTTGTCAGCATCATTGTTTTTTCAAAATGGTTTTTAGTGCAATCACAAAGGTTAATACATATGAAGATACTTGAATTTAGCAACTTGTACATGCTTGATACATAAACTTTTATTTTTATGTAATTGATACTTTAAGCTTAGAAAACCATAAGCCCACTTGTATTTCTTTTAAGTACCTGACTAACATTATTGGCGTGGCACTGACGGCTAATAATATGAAATCACAGTAACCTCACATTTTGACACACAACAAAAAATATTAAATTTTATAATGTATTTAAAGTACCTAAAAAAATACCAAGTTAGTTCATGATTTTCATATTTAGATATAGGTTTATTAAATAAGTAAAAATTACCAAGTTTAAGTACCTATATATATTAAACCCAATCACAAGTCCCTTCAATCTACCTTGATGTCTTAGAAACCAATAGCATTTGAAGAAATTAACTGGCGCAAGAAGAATAAAAAAATCACCGATGTTGTCTCAGTGCCAAGGGAAAGGGAATGACGGTTATGAGATTTGAATGAAGAAAGGCTCAACCTTCTATCATGTTCCGCTTGGAAAGGGGATTTGTAGGAGATGCTATGGCCAACTGCAACCCATACTTAGCTTTTTCTTGTATCAGCCAAATACAGGCCAAACTTTAACTTCGATGTGCCTCAAATTTAAGCTTTTCGCTAAATTCATTTTATTTTCAAAAAATAAATACACAAAATACATTAGTCACCGGGAACACAAAGATCGATAATAATTATTATGTTCGATGTCAACCACAATAAATGTTCTAATGGTTCTCAATCCTAATCATAAATCAAAACAAAATCTGAACCCATTTTACTAGCTTGATTATGTAAATAACCACAAGTTTTGGCTAATATTTTCTATAGAATCTCTGTTCTCATTTAACAGCATAAATCCTATAGGAAAAAAAGAACCTTAAAAGAATCATAAATCACACTTGTATTGATATGCATACATTCTCATACATTTGTAAACATGGCTAAAGGCTAGAACATTCTACATATTATAAACGTATATGAATGAGACTGCACCCAATGAAATCTCATTGGAGATGTACCTTTACACGTTTTCCAACTTCAACCAAAATAGCTAATAAAAAAAATGAAAGGAAAAGAAAAGGACCTGGATTATTGATGCCATTGACTTTATTACAATTAACTCTTTAAAATCAAACCAAGCAATGATCATTGGATTGGCCTAGCCAATGCAAAGCAGGAATCTGGGTTAACTGACATCAACAGCTCAAGTACAACAATCTCATTAGGAAGTTGGATTTCGAGACGAGGTTCAATTAAACCTGCTTGCAACATTCATAACATGAAAATATTAGCACAAGCCAACAAGCAACAGGGTTAAATTGGGAGTAGTAATACGTGACAAATGTAAGTTCTTACCAGGGGAAAGTTTTTTCCCACCATATAGCTCTTTTGTTAAGGGATTCAAAGCCCACTGATTGACACCCACCCGACTTGTAGGTTGGAACCCAACTATTTTTCCTTCAGTTGATAAAACCACCTAGATGATACCAACCAAAGGGAGACGCAATCAAATTAGAAATATAGGCTTCACTGCCATGGCAAGCTTGATTCCTTTAAATTTCTGATCATATTTATACTCTAACAAGTACCGAACCATGTGAAAGCACTTTAATTGAGATTCAAATCCAGGATTGCAACCAATTTTGCTGTTATAGTTGCCAGCTAAATCAATTTAAAGAGACACCAGATTAAGCGTGTCAAGAACTAAAATCAACTTAAGTTTGCTCCCACTTCACTTTTCTCCCTCTTTTCTTTCTGACACCTAGTATATAGCTAGAAAGAAGGCTTAGCTAAACTAATTAGCTAAAAAGCAGACAAAACATAAAAGCAAAATCTAAACCAAGGAGTTTACCTGATAACCAGCAATATCCTGGACAGATGATTTTATATCAGCATCCATTTTCTCCACATCAACAAAACTAGTTGAATTGTCCTCACTATTAGAATTAGCTTGATGAGGTGCTTTTAGACAGCTTGGTATTTCACCAATCCAGGCACCAATATTGGTTTCTGTTGCTATTTCACCAGGCCAGCCAAAAGCATCCTTAATCTTTTGGATTACCAGTACACAAAATGTCTCCAACTACCAATACTCAATCAAGATCAGTTGATAAATAAAAGCAACTTTTTAAATTAATAAAAAATAATAATAAACCAGAAAAGATAAAAGAGAACAGAACTTCAAAAAGGAACTACGATTAAAGGTTTCAAACATTAGCCTCTAAATTGCTAGGGATGTTCACTTGAATGCATTGTGACCATATTATATACAATCAAGCCACCAGCAAGTTTTAAATTTACTCTTAATCCAAACTTAGTCCATTCTCTTAACTTATTAAACAGGGATGTACCACACAAGCTCAAACATCGCATATTAACGTACAGGCACAGTCCTAGAATGGTTCAGCTGTTCAGGTGCTCCTTGAACAGTATATGGGTCTCTGAAGAAGCTAGCAAGTTCCCTCTTTGCTAGAAGAATCAACAGTAAGAAATGGAAGTATAACATTTTTGAGAGAGTTGGAAATAATTTTCAAGAACATTGTGTTTGCCAAAGAGCTCTAGGTCATGGATAGGATGTGGATTAAATCTTGAGAAATAAAAATTTTCAGGAAATAAGCATTGCTCCTGGCCATCTGAGCTTGGTTAGGCATTGTTGTCGCAAAAGTGCAAACTAATCAGCAAGCAGAACAAGAAACGGGATGTGCCCTGATGGTTGTCTTAAAACTTTCTCTTTATGGCAGTTACTCTTCCTCCAAGTTTCTCCTCTGATGGTTAAGTTTGTTTAGCTACAAATACTTTTTCTTCTTGTTGCTAATATTTCTTCAACAAGATTCCTCTTCAGTCTATAAATGGTGCTCTAGAGTTATATATCAAATTCCTAAATCACATGAATCTTTGGCAGCAAAGAAAATACATGCAACACCACAAGGACAAATAGCATAGAAAATTCCTAGGGAAAACCAGTTTGCCTATTCTAATACTAGCATTAACAGAGCATGGATACAATAATAAATACACAGATATTACTGAAACTGAATTAGTACAAAGCCACAAAGAAACCAGTGTATTCCCACCTTTTCAGCATCTACAGATTGAATTGTTGTAGACTCAATAATTGATGATGGAGACCGAGATTTTCCAAGGTACTTCCCTCCTCTGCCTAGATAAGGAAAACTAAATAGACTGATACTACTGATGGTAATGAGAAGAATTCCACTTGCAATGATGGAAGATATTACTTTCAAGAAAGAAGAGTTCCTCTGTAAGAAATTGAAACAATTAGACAAAGACTAAGAACTTGATTCAATTCAAATACCAATACTTTTATCAGCTAGATCCTTCAAGTTCATAAAAGGCTAAACACCTTGAAAAGAAAAAGACCACAAAATAAGAGAAGAAAACAAAAAAATTTCAAATTAGTCAAATATAGCAAAGAGTTCATGAAATTCTAACAATTACTATTGAATATTCTCCAAGAGATAGTTTCAAACATCCTTGATATGTCTATCCAGTACTGGGTTTAACACTTCTCCAAGCATTATCAATAATCTTACACATACTTCCACAATAAAAAGCATTAAAACTTGTTTAATATTTGCTTAACTGATTTATTAAATTACAAATTATTTACAGTCACCTCCTATCTTAAAATTTCTAAACATCTAACATGCGGAGATCAGCCAATGCGCAAACAAAAGTATGATAAAACCAAACAACAATAAAGCTTCAAATTTTAACAATCAATATGCATTTTGATACCTTTGCTTTGGTCAAGCTGTTGTAATTGGCAACCATGCCACTGTGTAGTTGTTTCTTGGGCAGTGTGTAAACATCTTCATAGTACATATCTAATATATCAGCCAATCCAACCTACAAATTTTTATAAGCTAGCATCAAAAGAGAAGGATAGTATCTGCGAAATAATGCACAGTAATAAGCTAAATACAATAAATAAAGAAAAAGATGAAACACCAAAGGGAAAGAATAAAGTACCATTTGGGAGTGTGTCAAAAGAACTTGCCACCTACTCCCGTTAGATTCTCTCCATCCTTCAAACTTTACATCCTTAAGTGTATTTGCATCTATTTCCAGCCGATAGGCAGGTATATACTCACTTGTCCAAGCACTAAACTCATGACCACCATTCTTTTCCAGCTTAGACTGCAAAGGATGAGTCCACCAATAGTTTTTCTGCCTCAGATCCATAGCATTGAAACTCTCTTTACTGGAATTAAAACTTTCAAGAAGATTCCTGGCATTTTCAACAATATCATCTTCAAACACTTTATGTAAAACAACAGATGAATCTTTTGATACAATCCCTTTTGATTTCCGAAACCAGCGAAAGAAGCTTGAGGGAGTTTTTCCCAATAAATTTTCCAGGAAATGTTTTTCAGTGCTTTGTAAAGCTGAGATGCAAACTACTTCACCGAGCACAGAGATAACCCTTTCTTCTGATGACCGGAGAGTGAAAGAGGCTGGAACCTGCTGTTAGTAAATGCATAACAAGAGAACCGAACCTATCAGTATCAAGTGGAACCTGCAGAAAAAACATTAATTATGGCATTACACGGAAAAATCCGACATACAGATAACAAACTTGAACAGAATCCACAAAAATGAAATACCAGCGGTTATCTAACCTCTCTTGGATTTTCAAGATCTTCCATATCTCTTTCAGTTCCAGGTCGAAACAAAACCAGTTCGAAACTCCAAATCTTTTGCATAACCACTTGCCTAAAAGTCATAGCCAGTATGTTTTTTGCTGATGTTCCGGCAAAAATATCTTCAGAAAATGACTTTTTCAGCTTTTGAGCTTTTTCTTTAACTTTCCTAGCCGGCAAAAACTGTTCCCAAAAAAATTAGATAAATATTTAACGGCTAATTTCCTATTTTGATAAAGGACGGGAATGAACGAACCAATCGTGTAGAAACGGTGGCGCTTTTAGCGGTTGGACCTGGGAAAACGGTTTCAATAACCATAGCGGGGATACCGGAGTCGACGTGCTCGGTGGCGGCTCGGCCTCCATCAGCAGCAGCAGCCGTCAAAGCCTGATCGAAGCTAACGGCCCCAACGAGTGTGAGGCGAGCGAGGTCGTTTTCGTAGGTTCGAACACAAGGGAGCGTGGTTCCATCGGAGTCCGCTATGAATTTTAGGGCTTCCTGTTCGGTGGATGGAGCCGGCTTAGGAGAAGAACGGGAGAGGATAAGGAAGGGAATCTTGGGGTTGCGGAAGGGTAGCTTGGGGAAAGAAGTGAACTTTTGGGGGGAATGAGAGGGGAATTGGATGGAAAATGGACGGGAAAGTGAATGAGTGAAAGCCATTGATGATGAAAGCAGAGGGTTTTAGGGATTTTAGAAGGGTTTTTACTTTTTTTTCCTTTAATTTTTAGTTTTGAACGTTGAGGGCAGGCGCATGTTAGCTAGATGGACACGTGGGTAGACATTGAGCTAAATAGGTTGTAGGGTCTGGACAACTGTTTTCAAGAAAACGGTGTCGTTTAAACAGCCGTGCATTTAACTCTATAAATTAGAAAATCTCAATCCCTCTCTTCTTTCTTCTACTACCTCTGCTTGGAAACGCATCGAAAAGTTAGGGTTTTCGCTCCTTACGATTATCGAGATCGTCCTTTTGTAAGTTCAATTATTCTACTTGATTCTTTATCGATGAGATTCGAGTTATATTGGTTATCATTTTTTTTCTAAATAAAAATTTATTCTTTTTCTTCTCGCTTAGATTAATCTGGTGGATGTTTTGTCGGCCGGATTGATTAGCCTTTGAAATTTGCCTAATTCTTTTTTTTTCTAATATTGCATAACCTTAAGAAGAAAAGAAAATCGAAGAACGAATTTAAATGCTTTTTGAGAAATTTGAGGGGAAAAAATATTGTGTTTTACCGCTTAAACTAAATATTTTTTCCCGAAGGAAGAATGTCTAAAATAATTAGTTAGGGTTTGAATTGAAGAATCTGGTATTCTTTGAGAACTTTTTAAAAAAAAACTTTGTAATTTCAGAAATTTTATGCTTATTTTACTTGTAATTTGAAATGTTGAAGGAATTGAAGTATGGGAAAGAGGAAATCAAGAGCAAAGCCTGCTCCTAAGAAGCGGATGGATAAGCTTGACACTGTGTTCAGCTGCCCCTTTTGTAACCATGGAACCAGTGTTGAGTGCCGCCTGTAAGTACAAACTTCTTATGCTTGTTTTATGAGAAATTGTGCCCATATTGTGACCTAATAACTGAGATAATTTTGAGACAATGCTTCTTTTTCAACTTTCAATGGGTAAACATTGTTATCCATTTTTGTTTTTGATGAAAGATAAAAGGAAAAAGTTGTATTATGTCAATGGCGTTTGTATCATAAGAATTTACGAGAAAATATATGTTCCAGTGATATGAAGAACTTGATTGGCGAAGCCTCTTGCAGAATATGCCAGGAAAGCTTTAGCACTGTTATAACAGGTACTTATGATACCAATACCTTGTGGCTGGTAAAGAACTTCAAATATTTTGCAAGTTGTGATGAAAGCTAAGTTGGCTGCCTTTTTATTGACTCATCCATGTTTCTTTGTTTATGTATTTGCAGCTTTGACTGAACCAATAGACATGTAAGTGCATATCAATGTGATTTTTAGTGTTTGCTCCGTCACCTATCAGTGTGGAGTTTAGTCTTTACCTCACTCTCTTGCTTATATTCTTGTGACTTCTCAGATACAGTGAATGGATTGATGAATGTGAACGTGTTAACAACCTTGAAGAAGAGGACGATGGGGATCAGGATGAAGGTTATGTGCCTAGAAAACGGGTTTCGACATCTGAATGGGACTAGCAGTAGCGATGGATGTTTTAGTACTTACCAAGGCTGTAATTATGTTAGTTTTCTGTGGGGAGTAGTTGTGTGCAAGTATGCATATCTTACAGCATCTTATGGTATGAATAGCCTAAATGATCCATTGTATGCTAAGCAAGAGCTTCGTCAAATGGCTATCAGATACTCGTTTTGTGTTGTTATGTTGATTTAATGCAATTACGTGATCCTATTATGAATGATGCTGCACATGGTTTTACGCAAAGCTATCCGGTTTTATCGTCGAAGAGCTAAAAGATTAACAGCTTGTTTGGTTGGCTGTAATAGCCGACCGGTTCCATGTCCATCCTAAGTGCTACAGGACGTTAGTTTGGTTGGCTGAATGCTATTCAGCAGTATAGCTCATTACAGGACTACTATTCCTCAAAGTTCCTGAATAGTCATCTTTTTACTTCATCATCTGAATAGCTATTCTAAGCAACTCAAAATAGATATTATTCTTTTATTTCCATTTTAACCCAAAATCAAAAGGGAAAAGAAAAAAATTGGTAAGAACAAAAATCATTCAACACATCATCAAGAGAGAAATTTGCAGTAAATTGAAGAGAAACTTTGATTGAGTTAATTCATGGGTCATTGTAGGTGGGTATTCGATTGGTGGTGAATAAAATAGAAAAATAGTAATGAAAGCTACAAATAAGTTGGGTAGATCTGAATTTTTGTGATGAATTCTGGGAAAGCAAAACTAAGAGAGAAAAGAAAAAGAGAATCATATAATTATTTTGGATTGGTCACAACTAAAGTGGCGGTGGAGATAGCGATGATCGTTGTCAGAATCTGGAATTTAATAAAAAGCTTTCTCCAAATAATGAACATTTGAGAAAGAGAATAAATTAAAGAAGGAAAAAGTAAAAAAAACTTATATATTAATTAAAATTTATTATATTTATTTAATATTTTACCATTTTATTGAAGTACTATGAATATACATTTTACATATTGAATAATATAAATATATATTACATATTGAATAATAATTATATTAAAATATGATTAAATTATTTTATTTTTTATTAAATTATATTTAATAATAATTTTATTAAAAAATTAATAACAATAATCATATACTTAAAATAATTTTTATTAAGAGTATTTTGATAATTTTAGCTTTTTTCTTTATGCAATTATAAATCTATTTTCTTCAATCAAACACAAGAATACAATTATAATTTTATTTTATCTCATTCAACTAAACAATTGAATTAGTTATTACAGTTTTATTCTATCATAATTTTATTTTATTACAGCTCTATTCTATTCAAATAAACTAAAAGTAATGTAAAAAGATTTTCACAGTAACAAGTAACATTGACATTAATATTATTTTTATAAATACCGTATCGTTCTTGCCAAATTTAAAATAATTTATAAGTTTCCAAACATAGATGAAGTGATAATGACTTTAGATAGTGCGGATTTAGATATTTATTAAAGTAAATTGAATTTTTTAGATTTGTATATTTTAATTATTATCTGTAGTTCATTTAGATATTAATTAGGGTACTTTGTATCTTAATTCATTTTATTTTTCTCGAATGAACTTAGATGATGAATATTCAGTATGAATTCAGATTATGGATAGTTAATTTCATTTTATATGTTAAATAATTTAACTAATTTTGATTTGTACAACTATTTTTAAATTTAATTTAAATAGTAAAGGAATTTAGATTTAAAACAAATATTTGGATTTAAATTTAAAAATTTATTTAATTGGATGAAATGTGGATGTGGTTTTCCAATTGATTTAAAGTTTATTTAAATTATTATTTATTTGTATCTAGGTATTAATTTATTCATAATAAAGAAAATGTCTATTTCACGATTTGGCTCTTAAATTATATTTTTTTCTTATTTTGGTACTCAAAAAAAACTTTTTTTTGCCCAAAAGTGGTACTTAAATTACATTCACTTCTCAAATTAGTACCTAAAGTATATCTCTGCTATATTTTTAATCCATTTTTTTGTAGAGTTAAAAAAAAATCTTATTTGTGTTTAGTGTGTTAACTTATTCATAATAATAATAAAAAGACTTAATTAACAATTTGGCCTCTAAAATATACCCTTTTCTTCTTTTTGGTATCTAAACTTTTTTTGTCCAAATTGCTACCTAAAGCACACACATACCTTATTATTTTTAGTCCATTTTTTATAGCCGTTAAAAAAAAAATCTTGTAGCCCATCACAAAGTACCATGTGATGTTTTTTATCGTAAAAGCCAAATATTTTCTTTAATTATATGTGTTTATACATTAAAAAGTATAAAAATAGAAATAAATATATAAAAGTTTAGAAATATATATATTATCTAGAAAATATATAAATTATAAAAAAATTTAAAAATAAAATTTACAAATAATGGAAAAGGAATGAGTTGAAATTAAAAATATTATTACAAAAACAGTAAAAAATTGTGAAAAATATAAAAATAATAAAAAATATATTTTTATAAAATTCTAAAATATATAACCCTAAAATGTATTTAAATTTCAAGATTACTTGAAATTTAATTACTTTTATTTTAAATTTTTTATAAAAATTTTAAATTTTTATATATTATTTTGAATTTTTAAAATTTAAAATTATATATTTAAGAATTTTATTAAAAAATTATTTTTCAACTTTTTTAAAATTTATATATTATATATGTTTTGTTTAAAATTTTAATCAATATAATATTAAAAAAGGACACATGTCGTGTTCTAATAGCGTCACATGGTCGGTCAATGCCCGATTAACGATCGGTCAACTTCGGTTAAAGGTTGGTCAACGTCAAGTGTTTTTTAATATTTAAATATTTAATATTATAATTTTCTATTTTTTAAAATCTAAATTTAATGTTTTTATTTTAAATAAACCTTATTGCCAGGTGGCATTTTTTCATTAGTCAAAACATGTCATGTGGTGCTTTTCAGTCACCCAACAGATTTCACATAACGTCCGTTACAAAATGAACCAAAAATAGAGGAAATTGATATTTTAGGTACCAAATTGGGACAAAAAAAAGTACCAAAATGAAAATATGGGTGTCCTTTAGGGGCTAAATCGTGAGTTAAGCCTAAAAAACAAAATTGTTGGAAGTTCTCTTATTCAAAGTAAGTAAATGTTTATATATATATTTAAAATATTTTAAAATTGTTATGAATATTTTATTAAGTGGATGCCCATCAAGATCCAAATAAGTTTTGATGTAGTTTAAATTATTATAGTTATTAGAAGTAGATCTCTACTTTATTTATAATTCTTATGCCTATAAATAGAGACTTCAGAGAAGCTTTGTAAATATTCCCATTGATCAATAAAATACGCTCCCTCTTTGCTTTCTCATTCTTTTGTTCTTTATTTTCTGTCCTTTTATTTTATAACATGTTATCAACACCATTCTCTTTTAATTGTTTTTCTCCGTGAGTCACAAAAATATCCCAAAATTTACTATTGTCGATTGTCTCCTAGAGCTACTGCTATTTTAATTGAGGCCTGCTCACTATGAGTAATCATTAGAGCCTTTAACCACTCAGGTACACATAAATCTCTAAACTTTTTTATGCCCTTTTATGCAAAAAAAAATTATATAATCCTTACGTGGTATGTTTTTCTCCTTTGTTGATTGATTTTTGGTAAAATTATTTTATAAAAAATATTATTACTTTAAGGTTTCTTTTAAACTAAGATTCTTTTATTAAATTATAATATGCATGATATTTAGATGTTTAAAGATTTGATTATTAAATTATTGTCATTAAATATTCTTATAATTTGATTAAAATTATGGTGGAAAGTGTTATTAACCTACCATAGTTGATTAAAGGGAATTTCGATAGGATCTACTGAGTCTTATTAACTTGCTAATGTTGAATGATTGTATTATATCTTTTAAATTGAATGTATAAATATTTGATTAGAAGCTTCATAAGATTTTATAACATATATGTGGTATTGAAATTTGGTACAATGTGTATCAAATAATTTTTAAGCATTGTACACGAAAATTTTGATTTTGTTTATTAAATAATTTTTTTTTACTCTTACATTATAAATGTTATTATGAAAACAAAGTTGTTTTACTACTTGTAATAGTACTTGTGATAATAGGCAATGTGATAATAATGATGTTAAAGAATCTCAGGTGTATTTTACTATGATTTATTTATTATATCATGTTTATTATAATTGGAGACTAATCATGACAGCATGAATAGATATATTCTAATTTAAAATCCACGCATGTTTTGCGATGGTGATTATGAAATAAAGAATCAATTGAGTTGTTTAGAAGTCTGTCTTACTAGATTTGTTACGTTCCTTAAAGTGAATGTAAATATAAAGAAAATAAGAGATATAATCACAGACCACTAAAAGTAGGAACATAGTAATAAATAAGAGAACAATGAGAGTTCTCAAGATATCTCTTCAAAGGGTAAAGATAACTTATGTTATCAATGTAATATGAAAGATTATTGGCCACATATGTGGCATATGCCCAAATATTTTGTTTCTGTTAATATAATTTGAAGAAAGATATGAGAATGTAGTAATGAATTCTATCATTACAGATAGAAAATATGTAATGCCTCAAAATACTTGTATAGGTATCTGTAGTAATTTGACACAAATTTGTATCTGCTTCAGTGGTTAAATGTTCTGGGAAGTGTCTAAGAGGTCCCAAGTTCAGGCATTAGCTTGGGTAAATTTTGGTATTTTAATGAATAAAGCCTGAACTTGGTGCATTAGGCTTATATTTTATTGTTTGTAAAATATGTAAGAATAGGCCTACTGGTCTGGTGGTTAAGTGGAGTGCTGGAGTGTTAGAGGTCTTGTGTTCGATTCCCTGCGTCGGCTTTATTTTTGTGCGGTTACGAGGAAGAGTTTCAGTTGGATCAGAAATCTGAGTAGTGGGTTGTTAGAGGAGAGAATTGAGGAGAAAAAGATTGGGGGTTAAAAGTTTTAGGGAATACTGTTTTCTTTTTGAAAAATTCAGCTACGCCTTCTCCCTTTCCTCTCCTTTTGCTGCCGAAATTCCCTTACTTTCTCTCCTATTTCGGCTATTCTTTCTTTCTGCCTTTCAATCGTTCTGTATTCACTGTTAGGGGTGTGTGTGGTAAGTTTTCGTTTCACTAAACTTGAATGTTACTTTGAGTAAGTATCTAAAAGTGTGTTTTGGTTGCTGTTTAGGGGTTACTCGTGAGGCTGGTATTAATGCTTTGTCAGCTTGAATTGGAGTCGTACACGTTTGGTAGCAGTAAGTCGGTTCTACGATTTTAGGATTGGTTGTAAACTCGTTTTGGATTCTAAAAAGTTGGAATACTCTAATTATAGGTTTTGGTGGTCTCGGGATAGCGATTACAGCGAAATTGAACCAGGTGTGTACCCGAAAACGCAGAAAAAGAGTAGCGACGAAAGTCAAAAAAACGAAACATCGACACCACACGGGCGTGTGGTCACCTGTGTGGTAGGTCATGTAGAATTACACGGCCATGTGGTCGACGAACTAGGTCGTGCGCGCGTGACACAGACGCATGACACTGTCTTGTAATGGCCGACGAGGCCGTGTGCGAGACACGGGCTAGACCAATTAGGTCGTATGGGCCACACGGGCATGTGGGGCCACACGGGTGTGTGGGATTCTGGACCAAGCTGTGTAATCCACACGACCTAGGTCAATTTAGGCCGTATGGGCCTACATGGGTAGGCCATATGGGCGTGTGAGCCCATTTTTCTGGAATAATCTGTAGGGTTGTACAGGTCACTCAAGTCGACTGTGACCTACCGTAAGGTCGGTAAGCATTACTTGGACCCTTGATTCCGTGATCTGATTATGTGATGTATGTACATGTTACTCTTAGCATGTGTATCTGATTGATTATATGATCTGTTAAATTGCATTATAGCATGATATATTTGTATGACGCATTGCATCAGGGTTGGGTTGGTGTTATGATGGAGGAAGTATTATGAAAGGCTCTCAAGCCTGTTATCTGGCAGCTTAGCCACAATTATCTGATTATGTGCCACATTTTGGTACAACACGGTGTGTTGAGATGGGTGGGTCGATTTTATCCTTACATGGTGTGTTGGGTTGGATGGAGTTGGTGTGCAGGACTGGTGGGCATGGTTCTGTTATTCTGCTCTGTTATGCATGTTATATCTGAGATTGGCTAAGGCCCAGTTCGTATCTGATTTTGTGTTTGAGTGGACTAAGGTTCACACTGATTCTGTAAAGGGCTCAGGCCCGAATTATCTGTTATTTGGATATATGACTGACTTCTGCTACTATGTGTATTTTCTGTGGGGATTACACACTGAGTTTGCAAAAACTCACCCTTTTCTATTTAATCTGTGTAGGTAATCCCCAGACTTGATGGATCAGTGCAGCGGAGGGCTCAACGGTGACCACCACTATCTAATTACTTATTTTCAGTTTTTGGTGGTTACATCGCATATTTCTTGTTGGTATTTTATTTATGATGGACTTTGGGGCTGTTTGGTTTTAATTTGGGGTTTTAAACTGTTGATTATGGAATTATAAACTGCAATTTAACTAAGTATAGCTTTCCTAAAATAAACTGAGATTTTACGTAAAAGAAACAGTTTCCAAAAATTATTTAGGTTTCAAAAGCTTCCGCATAAAAGAAATGTTTTAAAGAAAATCAATTAGTCCACGTTTTCCCGAACTAAGTAAAAGATAATAACTGGAAAGGTTCAAGGTCAGGGTGTTTCCAAAAACACTCTCATGTGACATCGCCAGATTCGGCCATAACGTCCAGGTCAGGTTTGGGGTGTTATAAAATATTTATCTTATTCGGTACTGAAACAAACAAATATTATTCCAATATTTGATAGTACAAAATTAGTTGAAAGCTCCAGAAGAGCTAATATATTAATATCTTGTGATGGTTAATCCACTGGTTTTAAAAAATATTTGTAATGGATCTTATATTGAGATTGTAAATGAGGAAAAATTGTATTTCATATGAATAAAAAGAGGATTGGATTATTGATTTATATTTATTACTCTTGTTATAAATTGAATTGATCGTGACTATTTTTGTAATATTCTTTTTTCATCATGCCCTTTAAGGAGTTGAAAACGAAATATTTGACTGTGAAAAATCTACTTATGGGCAATTGTTAAACTAAGGCTTATTGGATAATATGTTTTGATATAAAAAATTAAGTGTTTTTCAATAAAAGTAAAGTTGAGTAATTTGATAAAATCAAGTTGAAATGATTTCCATTAAGGCAAACATTTTCAAATATGTTTTAATCATTTTCAAACAAGTTAGAATTGCTCTAGAACAAAAAGTGTCGATACTTTTTCTTTATCTAAGTATCGATATTTTACAAGATATCGACACCCCACTGATAATCGATACCAAATTGACATTCTGTTTCTTTCAAACCCTAGTAGGTATCAATCTGGTATCGATACTTTTCTTAAGGTATCGATATATTTCCTAAGGTATCGATATTCCTGCTCCAACGGTCACTGAAATCTACATTAATTACAAAAATTATCGATACCCTTTTAGTAGGTATCGATACTCATTGCTGCAGGTGCAGTTAATGACCTGGTATTTCATCCCCAATCACTATATTTACTTCCACAACAACCATAACAGTTGGAAATCAATTAGAAGGTATAAATACCATCTTTCAAAGGTCTAGCAACAAGAAGAGTAATGTGCAAAGCTTAAAGATGGATCAAAACAATCTAGAGCTTAACTCTTTCATACATTTTCTTGTAGACACTTGTGAGTTTTCATTGTATTCATTTAGCTCAAGTGTTCTTCTTTGTATTTGTGCTTAATTAGCAAACATCCTGATCTTGTGAGAATTGTTTTCTTTGTTTACTCATTTGTATCTCTTTTGAGAGAGAGTTTATTATTAAGGTTTGGGTAGAAACCTTAAGGGAATTGTATCTTAAGATTTTTGGGTATAAGTGTTAAGAGAGATTGTATGGTTAAACCTTGTCTTGAAAGGTTGTCAAATTAGTGATTTGGGAAAATCTGTAGTTGTGGAAAGCTAAGGTAGTGAAGTAGGCAGTTGGGGCTGAACCACTATAAATCCTTGTGTTCTTTTTTGCACAATTTTTGTTGCTTCCATCACAACTTTTCAAAGGTTGATTCAACCTCCCTATCATCAATCTCGAGTTGACCCTTTCAAGCTGACAATTGGTGTCAGAGCTAGTCTTTAAAGACGATTTAACAACCAAGAGAAGATCCTCGAAGAAGCTCAAATGACTATCGACTCATTCTACAAAATGACGTGCACTTTCAAGCCAAATTCCACCATATTGGGAGAAGGACATTCCATAACAAGGCCTCCTCTATTTAATGTCTCCAACTTCTCACATTGGAGAACAAGAATGAAACTATTGATCCAAGCCAATGGCTATGAAGTTTGGAGGATAATTACAAATGGGCCATTCATTCCAATGAAGAGGGTCGAAAGTGTTATTGTCCTAAAGTAATAGAGTGAAGGAGATAACAATGATATCAAAAAGATACAGTTAAATACAAAAGCTATGCACACTCTATTTTGTGCTCTTGGTGCAAATGAGTACAATAGAGTCTCCTTGTACAACAATGCCAAAGAAATATAAGACAAGCTTGAAGTCACCCATGAAGAGACAAGTAGAGTTAAGGAGTCCATGATATGTCTTCTCACCCTTGATTATGAGTTGTTTAAAGAAAAATCGGAATAAGGAATCGAGGAGATATCCAATCACTTCAGCCAAATCATTAATGGTCTCAAATCCCTTGGAAAGATCTATCCCAACAAAGAGATGGTAAAGAAGATGTTCAGTAGTCTCCCAACGTCTTGAAAAGCTAAAGTGACGGCAATAGAAGAATCAAATGACCTCAAATCACTCTTCCTTGATGAGCTTATCGATTCTTTGCTTACACATGATATGAGACTTAATAAAGGGAGTGAAGAAGAAAGAATTATGAAGAAAAATGTTGGTAAAGCTCTAAAATCCACCACTAATAACGATAATTAATCAAGTGAAGAGGTGAATGAAGATAAAGAGACGAAGATGTTTGCTAGAAGATTCAAAAGATTCATAAGGTCCAACAAAGGAAGAGAATTTCAAAAAAATGAAGGACTTAAGCTTAAATTGTAACAGCCCATTTTTAGTCAATTCAGAACAGTGGTTTCAGGACCACAAATCTGATGTCAAAATATTTATTTTATTATCATTTTAATGTCTACAGCACGATAGGATGATTGTGTGAAATCTTCGTTAAGAAATTTTATTGTTTGAATGTTTAATTTAATAAAAATGACTAAATCGCATAAAGTGTAAAACTTGTGTTCTATTAGCTAAAGGTATCTAATAGCTATGGAATATTAAAGTAAAGGTCCTTAAGTGGTAATTAGCCCATTTATAAAGTTAGTGGACAAAGATGGACATCTTTTAATGGCTTGAAAGGTTATTTGATTAAGGTTAAATAAGTAAATTAGTTATAAATTAATATTAAGTAAAATAAAACCAAAATTTTACTTTGTCCATCTTCCTCTTAACTGAAATTAGATCTAAAGAAACACCATAGATAGAGCTTCAAGGTTCGGCCAACATCCTTTATGCATGTAAGTGATTTTTGTCCCGTTTTTAATGATTTCTATGTTTTTGAGATCGTTGTAACTTAATCTAGCTAGCCTAGGGACTAATTTGCAAAAATTTTAAAGGTTTAGGGTTTTTTTATTTATGAAATAGCATGTGTTTTGGTGCTTAATGGTAGAAAATGTATGCTTGTTGTTAGATAAACAACATTTGAAAATTGATTTTTGACAAAATTGTCAATTAGGGATTGAATTGAGAAATGTTGAAATTTTGTGGTTAAATTGTGAAATAAATGAAAAATATGGGTTGCTAGGGACTTATTTGAAATTTGGCTAGCATGGGGTATAGATTAAATTTCATGAATTTTTATTTTTATGAGATAAGGACTAAATTGTAAAAATGTTGAAATATTAGGGGCAAAAGTGTGAAGTTGCTAGAAAGTATATTTTGGGCTAAATTGAATTGATTGATGATTAAATAAGCTAAATTTGATATTATATAGATCAAGAAAAGTGAAATTCAGATTTAGATCGGGGGAAAAACAAGGTGTTGGATTAGTCGATCTACTTTGTTGTTTTTACATTAGAGGTAAGTTCGTTTGTAATAAGCATTGTTATATTTATGTTTTAAATGCTTTGATATTGCATAAATTGTGAATACAACCTTGCGGGTATGTTTGACGACGATTCGACTACAAGAAATCCCGGTTGAACCATAGGAATAGATTAGGATACGAATAACATGTCATTAGGGATTATGTGATTTGGGTGCTGGTCCGTATGTCCTACCAGTGGCTGAGTTATCTGGCTTGTGTTACGGATGCTCATCAGCTTGTGTGAGCAGCACCGTGTAGCTTTGTCATGACTGTCAGCTTGTGTGAGCAAACTCATTGATAGCTCGAGACTAAGCATTATATGTTATACAAGATTGAGATAGCTTCGGCTATGTATGAGACACTTAGGGTGCGAGTTTCCCGTGTATCCGATAGTATTCCAAATGGTTCAATTGGTATATCAAAGACATGGATAAGCATGAGACTAGTAATATAACACCGCTAACCCGTATCCATCGTCGGAGAAGGGTTACGAGGCATTACCTATCGTAAAACAAATTAAACAGACATTCATTTCAATACTAATCATCTAATAAAATTTTAAACCAATCTAACATGCTTCGATTCTATAATTCATACAATTTTCAAATTAATATTCAATCATTATAGCCAAGGAATTGTGGCAGTCGAATGCTTAACTTATAACCAAGTACATTTCATATCATATACCAATCTTATATTAAGACATCCACTCATATAAATATAATTCACTTACGTACCTTTTGAAAACACTATTTATAAATATGCACTTGCTCACTATTTACGAAGTCAAGCCAAACCACATATATAAGGCATATTTTAAACACAAACATTTAACTTAACAACTTAACCTTTAATAACCAAATCACGAACAAACATATCATAAGCATATAAAGGTAAATTTTACCTATTGTTATCCAAATATACACACCCCTTTACCATTTCCAAAATACATATGCGTAGCCAATCTTTTAACTATATATTCGGTCATAAAATTTATTCTTCAATAATTCAACCAATTACACAATTTAACTCAAAACTAATTGTACCATTTATAACTATACCTAAATGATCATCAAATAAATTACAAAACATATTCATACTTTAACATTTCAAACCGTACCTTAACAAACAATATGCAAGCTATCACATATACATAACCTAGCTTATATGAGCATATGTATTATATCAAAACACATCATTTACCATTTATCTCACTTAAGCCAAATTTTATAATCAATCACCACACAAAATATACCACAAATCATACTTCCAAAATGAGCTACTTTCATGGCCAATTATATTTCATCATTTACACATCTCATTTCTGAATCATATAACCAACATCACAAACATATTTAACATGAAACATACCTCCAAATTAAGCTTATAATATGACCACATATATACATACCAACATTAGTATCATGATCAAGCCATTTTTGCATGGCTTATATATATACACATACCAAAATCAACATATCCAAATATAATCTAGCCTATACATGCCATAGGTTCGAAAATTCAACTTATAAAGTACCGAAAATAGTCGATAGTGTGATAAACTTCACTGACGATCCCCGAGCTCATAACTTGACTCCAAAATCTCTAAAATAGAGGCAAACATACACACACAGTAAGCTATCATAGCTTAGTAAGTCATAAGCAAATAAATAACTCAATGACATAATCAACTCAATTTAATCAAACCAATTTATAATAACATAATCACATTTAATCTCAAGCTTAAAGTTTCATATACAACATATACTTTCATTTATAAATTTTACCTTGGTCGAATATACATATATCTATAATCAAAGTATCATTCAATCTCAAAGCCATAATATCATTTTATAACCAAATGTCAACACACTCATATGCAAATACTAATGAATCCAACTTTAATATCACATACTTATTCATAACATGTGGCTGAATATAATTCACTAATACACATATATTTACATTAGCATCATGTTTAATTTGCATCATATATCAAATAACCAACTTACCTTATTTTCAAATAGATAATCAAATATCACATACCTGATCACTTTAGCTCGATTTACACATTCGATCACAACTTATCACTGCCCGTTGAACCATTCGAAATTGAATAGGATACTCGGATAATCACACATATTGTACAATGCTAACGTCCCAGACATGGTCTTACATGCCATCACATAACGATGCCACTGTCTCAGACAGGGTCTTACACGAATCAAATACGATGCCAATGTCCCAGACATGGTGTTACACGTAATCACATATCGATGCCAACATCCCAGACATGGTCTTACATGAGAACACATATTGAAAATCCTATGTCATGACATATGTATCCTAGCTATTCCTAAGGTTCGTACGGGGCTTTCGGACGTCGTAACTCGATCAAATCGAACTCGTACACATAGATTTCAAGATTATACATATTTGGCTTCCACATATATATTATCACATTATTCATTTCAGCATATATAGTTCATATTTAATCAAATAAATAAGATCTATTTGCTTAAAAACTTACCTCAGACAACGATAATTGGAACAAGATGACTAATCGATAACTTTGGTTTTCCCCCGATCCAAATCCGATTTCTTTGGTTCTTGATCTAAACATATTCAAATTAAACTCTTTCAAAGATAATTTCATTAAATTTAGTCCAAAAACACATAAATGGGCAAATTACCATTTTACCCTTGACATTTCACATTTTTTACAATTTAGTCCAAATTACACAAAACACAAAACATGCAAAATTTGCACACACCATGCTTAGGCCGAATGCTACCCATGTTCATACAAGTCCATACATTTTTTATTTCACATTTTAGTCCCTAAATTTATTATTTTTTCAATTTAGTCTTAGTTACTCAAAATCATCAAAAATTCCAATATAAAACATATTAATCCAAAACATATCTTTCATAATTCATCAACTAACATCACAAAGCTCAATTATTCATCAATGGCATAACTCAAAATATTCATCAAAATCAGAAATTCAAGCATGGGCTTTGTACATTACACTGCAACGATCTCAAAAACGTAAAAATTATCAAAAAATCGAGCTAAATACATACCTTAATCAAGCTCAACAATGGCCGAATACCCTAAACTTTATTTTCTTTCTTTCTTTCTTAAGTTTCGGCAAAAATAAGATAATATGGATAGTTATTTTAATTTTATGTTTGATTATATACATATTTTACATATTTAATCTTTAAACTAAAATATAAAACCATTATAATATAAGTTCACAACCGTCCATCATATATAATTATGGTTTAATTGCAACTTAAATACCTCATGCAATAAAGACAATATCAATTCAGCC
Source organism: Gossypium hirsutum (assembly GCF_007990345.1). Lineage (NCBI taxonomy): Eukaryota > Viridiplantae > Streptophyta > Magnoliopsida > Malvales > Malvaceae > Gossypium > Gossypium hirsutum. The sequence continues at coordinate 106,243,269 of NC_053429.1, read as the reverse complement.
CTTTTACAATTGACCATCAAATTTTTATTTTACGCGATTAAGCCCTTTTTATTAAATCGACACTCAAACGACAAAATTAAAATATGAAAATTTCAAAGATATAAATTCATACATAATAAACACAGAAAATAATTTTAAAATATTTTTCTGTCTCGGATTTGTGATCTCGAAACCACCATTTCAAATAGGGTCTAAATCAGGCTACTACAAGTAAGAGATGGTACAGATATGTACAAGAGCCGTATAAGTATAGAATCGATGAAACTTGTGAATTTCACAACTAATCTTGTGATTGATTATGTGGAAGGTTTGGTAGCTAATATGAGTTATGTGATGATATATTCAATTGTTTGAATTGTGTATTTATGATTAATTGAGTTTATTTCATACGAACTTACTAAGCTTTATAGCTTACACTGTTTATTTTTCCATGTTTTATAGCGATATCAAAGCTAACTCAGATTTGGAAATCATCGGAGACTTTATCACATTATCCAACTATCACTTTGGTACTTTTGAATCTATATTTTTGGATATATGGCATGTATAGGATTATGGTCATTTTGATATATAGTTTGGTAATGAATTTGGTTATTTGAAATGACTTGTAAATGTTAAGTATTTGGTTTTGTGCATAGCCATGATAGTTGGATTATTTTGGTTGATTTGGTTGTGTATATATATATATGTAAATGGCCTTTGTCTTGTGTTGATAATTGCTATGCTACTGCTTGTGGTGAATGGTTGATTTTTGAGAAGTTATATGTTTGTGAGTTTAGGAATAATGATGTATGTTTGAAAGTGTCCATTTAGTTGAAATGTGAATGTGAATTTGGTTTAAATGGAATGGTCTATTTTGTTATTTGTGTATTGTGGATGATGGTATAGGTATGTAATAAGTTTCATAGTGAATATATTTTAAATGTTTTGATATTGTATAAACTGTGAACACGAGACTACGGACATATTCAACAATGATTTGAAGATGATTCAGTATTGGAAATCTCGGTTGAACCTTAGGAATAGATTAGGACACAAATGACATGTCATTAGGGGTTTGTGATATTATGATCCGGTCTTATCAATGGCTGAGTATACCAGAATGTGTTGCGGTTACTTGACAACTTATGTGAGCAGCACCGTGTAGCTATGTCTTGACCCACAGCTTGTGTGAGCAGGCCCGTTGATAGCTCGAGAGTGAGCATGTGTGTGATATGAGATTGAGATAGCATTGGCTATGTATGTGGCACTTTGATGCGAGTTTTCTGTGTATCCGATGGTATTCCGAATAGTTCAACGGGTAAATGAAAGGGTGTATGAATATAAGATTGATATGTGATGGTACAGGTATGTACATGAACCGTATAAGCTTTAAATCGAAGAAATTATGAAGTTTTCATATAATCTTATGATTAAATATGTGAAAGGTTTGTTAGTTATTATGAGTTACATGTTGATATGCTCAAATTTTTGAATTATGTACTTTTGATTAAATCGAGCTATTTCATACGAGCTTACTAAGCTGTAAACTTACTTTGTTTATTTTTTTCGTGTTTTATAGTTGTTTCAAAGTTAGCTTGGATTTGGGGATCGTCGGAGACTTCGTCACACTATCCTACTATCACTTTGGTACTTTTGAATTTAAGTATTTTGAGTATATGGCATGTATAGGGACTTTGGTCATTTTGGTATATAAGTGGTTGATGAATGTAGCTATTTGAATTGGCTTGTAAATGTTCTAAGTTTGATTTTGTATTTTGCCATAGTAGTTGGTTTATTTTAGTATGTTTGAATCATGTATATATATGTATATGGCTTGTGTGATGTTATGAATGTTAGATATGTGATGATTATGGATAATTAAAGTTATAGATATCTAATAGTTAAGTTTTGAATGATTGATATGCTCGAGATTATAGATCAAATAATGCATAGTTGATAATGGTCATATTGATGATTTGAGAAAGTAAAGTTTGGTACGAATTTGGATGGAATATTGTAGTATTTATGTTTTGTATTGGTTGGAAATGGAATGGTATGGTTTATGCTTGATTGGAGTTGATTTAAATTCCCATATATGCTATGTTTTGGTGCCATTGAGTTTGGTGTATGTGTGCATAAGTTTGGGTGGCAAATTGGCTTGGTAAATAGCCTATTTTTGTTCACACGGGTAGAGAAACGGGCGTGTGTCTCAGTCGTGTGTGATACATAGTCATGTACACGGCTGTGTGTCCCTTGGTGTTTAAATTAAAACCAAGTCAGTATGCCCCACACGGCCTCCCACACGAGCGTGTGACTTGGTCGTGTGGCATTAGTCATTATACCCTACAAGTTTGGCATGACCTAGCACACGGCTTGGTACACGGGCGTGTATGGCCATTTTTAAGGCACACGAGCGTGTGTGTTTGCTGTGTGACCCAAGTCAGAGAGTTACACATGGTCGAACACGGGCTGATACATGGCCATGTGCTTCCATTTCAAATGTCCACACGGCCTGTGACACGGGCGTGTTTTTGGCCATGTGAAACACACGACCGGGCAACACGGGCTTGTGTCCCTTGTTTTTGAGAAAAATTTTCTAAGTGTTCTAAGAGTTTCCAAAGTTATACGTTTAGTCCCGAACTACTCCCTATGCATGTTTAGAGCCTCATAGGCTCATATTAGGGACAATGTGATTGGTTGTGATTGATTTGTATTTGAATTGATTAAAATGTATGAGTATATGTATGTGTAATTGTTGTATAAGTCTGGTAATGCTCCATAACCCTATTCTAGCATTGAATATGGGTGAGGGGTGTTACATAATATCAAACTTCCACTGCAAAATAAGTTTTTTGAAAGAGCAAATTAACAATGTTTTCCTTAAAGAAAAAAATAATTTGTTTGATAAAAATATAGATTTTTCAGTAACAATTAAAAGTAGGAAATTTAACATAATACGATTGATTTCAAAACCCTTTCTCGTAACACTCCCATATTCGGCCATAACATCTAGGTCAGTTTTGAGGTGTTACAGATGAAAAATAAATAAAGTTAATTTCACATTTTACTATTATGTCTTTTGTATTTTCTGTCTTTTATATTTTGCATGCATAACAAAATTGTGACAAACAAATATTAGCTAATTGATTGTCTAAAGTTCAAACTGAAGATAAGTGGTATTATAAAGAACGTTTACATTACGAGAAAGACAGCTTACTTTAGTAGATAATCTAAATGAGTCCATAATCCCGTAAAAGAATCAAAGTGAGAATTTGCTTCAATTACTGAGAATGATTATTATGTTGTTTATAATTCCAATTGGGGAGATGGCTAGCCTTGGCTATTGGAGCAGTTGACTCTACGAGTAGAGACATAGATGTATTCATTGGTAGAATGATGTATTAGATTGGACCCAAGATGAATTAATTTTGAATCCGTTTGTGAAATAATTCACTTGTGACGTTTATGGTGTGATTTACCTAATTCCTGAGTTAGTCACTAACCATGCATATGCTACTCATGTGCTTTGATATAAGTGAATGCTTATGCTCTAAAGATGATTGAGCCCATAGCTAGTATGTTGGGTACATGACTTGTGTATGGCATGACTTTACTAGCAACAGTGAAATTCATAGCTCAATTAAAGAGTTAATGATATCCTCTCATTGGCATTGTGTGGATTGATAAATATTGAACGTGGTTACGGGTTGCTTGTTCTAGATCGAGCAATTTATCACAGTCATTTGTTGACAGTGATCATATTAATCATTAAGAAGACACAATAGTCACAATGAGATAAAATAGGATTGTATTGAGTGAACGAATTTAACTCAAAGGAATCGAGGATATCATATGAGGGTAACACACACATGATGAGGTCCTTGGACAAATCAGTTGGATGAATTGTTTTTGTAAAGAGTATACAATAAGGATTTTTCAATCATGGTACTTCTTGTGGACTGACTCTATGATTAAGTAATTGTGAATTATTGGAACAATGCTTCTAGATATAATTGCAAACACTAGAGCCTAATTGTATATGTTTGATTGGTCCCTTCGCTAGCTCAACAAAAGCTTGATCAGACTGCATTTGAATTAGAAGAAAATTCTACAACTTTGGAAATAATTTAATTGAGTTGATTTATTCGATGTGGAATTAAATTAGGTGGTCGCGAGAATTGTTCAACTAGAAAATTTGATTAAAGAATTTTCTTGAAAAATTAATTTGGAAAATCTAAGTGATTTTTGGAAAAATTAATTTTAATCAAGTAAAATTAAATTAATTAAATCAATTAAAATTAATTTAATATTTTTTAAGTTAATTTTTAAGTCAGACAATTGGCCTGATGGGTAATTGTACTTGAAAATTACACTAAGATCATAAATTGGGCTCGAGATCCTAGAATCAAGACCAAGACCCAAAACTGATCAAACTAGGTTCAAAATATGAAACTGGGCCGACGGGCCAACTGGTGGCTAGATTGGAGTGGTCAGGTCATCATTAACCCGGACCGAACTAGCAGTAACCGAACCGGCTCGAGATACCGTAAGGGTGTCGCACTTGCATCACCGGACACGATGGTGTCGATGGTTACGACGGTGGCGTCCCGGTGGCCAGCGACATCCTAGTGTCCGGCGACAGTTAGTTGTCGGTGGTTGAGCAGTGGAAGAGTTACACTCCTGCTGGGACTCTAACAGAGAATTTGATTTTAGATTAACTATTCCAAAAATAATAATAGTTTAATAGTTTAATATTAAATTAAATTTAATACTTATCTTAATAGTATTTTATTAATTTAATATTGAAGTAATTGTGTTAATATTAAATTTAATTTAAACATTCTATTATTTTAATAAGATTTAATATTAAATTTAATCTAATATTATTAGATTAAATTTAATATTAAAGTGATTAAGTGTAATTATAGTTGAACTCTCTAAACTCTCCTTATATAAAGAGAGTATTTGGTCATTATTTACGCATACTTGAATTTAAGAGAAAGTTGTAGAGAGAAAATTCTTTGAAGAGATTATTCTAGAAAATTTCTAAAGATATTTTTTTATTTACAATTGGACCCAAAAGTTTAAAAAAATTACAAAATTACCCAATTGGTAATTTTTGTGAAAAATTTTCTGATTCGGAGCGAGCCCACACTTGGCAGACGTGAGCTTAAGGATAGCGGAGAAGACTACTTGGTCGAAGGCTCATCCTAGACGAATCGAAAAGATACAATTTTGATTAAGTGTTTATTACTTTAGATATCAAAACCAAGATCTTGTTTTGAAATTTTTTTAAAACTCTAGTTTTTCCCTAAATTTATTTTCCGCTATGTTTTTCAGACCCGTTTTTCCAACAATAATAGCTAGTAATGAGTTAGGAGGAGAGTATTTTTAACCAGAAGTACTATCAGATGTATATACAAACTTGATGAGAGTAACCAAGTGTTGTATACCATCTAATATTTTAATTGGAATCAAAGTCCTAGTAGGACAATCAGTTAGAATAAATAATAGATTCATTGGTTCCAAAGATGAAAATTCTTCTAAATGGTCATATAGTGGAGGCAGGTGCTCCAAAAGAGACCCAATACATAACTAATAAGTAAAACTCTAGAAGAGATTCAGGTACCTGAATCTGAAGATTAAAATAATAAGAGATCTCGATAAGTAATGTCAATTCGAAAAAATGTGGAACCGAATAATAAAAGTGGCAAACAATAATTTTGCATGCAATATTATTATTGAAATAATAAAATAAAAGAATGATCTTGAATAAATCTATTGAGAAATATAAACATAAAATAAATTGATCAAAATAGAAAAACGAAACTCAAGTACAATTAAATTCGTGGAGTTTGTATACCAGTAATCCAAATATCTAAAGGGATAAAGCCAGTGAGGGTGCAAATGAAGTAGTTTTCCAAAAGCGGAATAAAAATATGAAGTTTTTCACCAAGTTCTGGCATTATAACATCCCGAATTAGGGCCTAGTCAGAACAATGGTTTTGAGACCATAAATCTGAGATAGAAATAATTATTTTATGGATGTTATGAGGTCCATAATATATATGCATGCCTGTGTGAAAATATCGATGATAAATTTTACCGATAAGGTGTCCAATTGAGTTATTAGGACTAAATTGAAATAAGTGAAAAACATGTGTTCTAGTTGATTTAAGGGCTTAATTGTGATGAGATTTGAAATTTGAAGTCTTTATTTGGCAGTTAGACCATTATATGTCATTGTGGACAAAAATGGACATAGGAGGGATAAAATATCAAAGTTTTAATGAAAACTCATTTTGGTCCATTGATTATTAAAAGAATTAAAAGGGAAAAATAGTCAAAATTTGTGTTCATCTTCATCCCCCTTGGCCGAATATCATAAGGAAGCCATAGCTAGGGTTTCTTTCATCTTTAAGCTTAAAAGTAAGTGCATCATAGCCCCGTTTTTAATGTTCTTTATATTTTTAGAATCCTTGTAGCTTGATTTAACTATTTCTACCCTTAATTTGAGCTAGGGTTCATGTTAAAAAATATACCCATGAATTACATGCTTGTGCTTTGATGTCTAATGGAAGAATATGAAAGTTTGATGGATGATAAACAACTTTTACTAGGTGGTTTTTGGTGAAATTGATAAAAAGGACCTAATTGTAAAAGTTGTAAAAACTGTGTTAATGTGTGAATAAATGAAAAATTTGGGTTAGTATAAGAGAGAAAATTATGCGGTTAGGCTTGAATAATGAGAAAATGGGTACTTTTCATTTTATGAGCCTAGGGGCAATTTCATAATTTTGTGAAATTTTAGGGGTAGAATTGTAATTTTTCTATACCGTGATTTTTGCACTAAATTGAATAGTGCGTGTATTAAATGAGCTAAATGTGATATTATAGATCAAGAGCGACTAGGGATAGAACTTGACTGAGGAAAAGGTAAATTTGTGGATTACATCGCAAATTGTCATATTTTGCACTGAGGTAAGTTGGGTGTAAGTAATTCAACAATTCCATTATTATGTGTTTAATAATTGATATTTTACGATATATGTATGTTTGACTTAATGAAATTGGCTTGTGACGATTTAATGAAAGTTTGGCGATAGCTTTATATCTCGAAAGTCCCGAGCGACCCTAAGGAATGCTTAGGATTCGGATATCATGACACCACGATTTATGAGAGCCAGTGTAAGACCATGTCTGGGACATGGCATTGGCATCTGAGATGAGGCTAGTGTAAGACCATGTTTGGGACATGGCATCGGTGTTGATATGTATGCCAGTGTAAGACTATATTTGGGATATGACATCGACCTCGGTATGTGATTTCATGTAAGACCATATCTGGGATATGGCGTTGATATGAGATTTCGTGTAAGACCATGTCTGGGACATGGCATCGATATGAGGTCCCGTATAAGACCATGTCTGGGACATAGTATCGGCACCGACATGAGACTTCGTATAAGACCATATCTGGGATATGGCATCGGTATGTAGACCCATGTAAGACCATGTTGGGGACATGGCTTTGGCATTTTATGTGGTGTGTGATGATTCCAAATGTCCTTTAGTATTCTTGGTAATTCAACGGGCCATTCAAGATTATGTTAAGAATGTGGAGTAGAATGAGTAATAATGCATGGTACAAGTATGTATGTAAACCTCCTGAGTTTTGGACACGATTTATGTTGGGAAATTTGGTATGTGTATGAAAGAGTAAGATAAACATCATGTTCAAATACATTTATTATCAATTCTCAATATCTTCATTATGTATAATATGATAATGTGGTGGTAATTGATAGTATGTGTAATCTATGTGTTTCATGACCTAAGTTGTTTATTATTTACACATGACTTACTAAGCTATATGCTTACTCCTATCTTTTTTCCTCTTTCTTATAGCATCGCCAAGCTATCCTGGGGATCGTGGACGTCGGAGTTCAAGTCATACTATCAACAATTCTTTTGGGGTATATTCAACTTGATGATTTAAGTATGGCATGTATAGGGGACTTAGTATTTTGTTATATGTGTCATATTTGTTAGCCAAAGTGATGGCTCATTTTGGTATATTATTCCATTTTGTATATGGCCAAGAATTATGGCTCATATTGATTATGGGATTAAAACCCCAAAATATTGATACATGCATGAAATGTGTTATTATTCTTGTGGTGTGTGCCTAATTGGTTGTTAACAATGGATGATGAAATGTGGAATTTATGCTTGACAGATAATGGGTGTTAACTGGCATAGTCATAATATGAATAAAGGAAAAGAGATGGATTGAATGAACCTATCAAGTCATGGAGTCCCAGTTATATATATTCTTGATATAAATTTATCATGCATGAGTTAAAGATATGGATGTCTAAGTAGTCCATTTATGCCATGGTAATCACCATTGTCACATGAGTGTGTGTATGGGTTGTTGAGGGTGATAAGAGGGCTTGGAAAATAGCCTCAAAGTTGTCCACACGGGTAGACGCACGGGTGTGTATCTAGGCCGTGAGTCCCCTGTACCCAAATTGTTCAAGTCAGTATGTATGGTAGTATACATGCGGGCAGAGACACAGTCGTGTGTCTCAGCCGTGTAGAGGACACGACCTTAGGACATGGGCATTGCCCAGGCCGTGTGAAGTCTGCACCTTAAATCCGAAAATTAAATTTGCCACATGGCCTAGCACACAGGCATGTGACTTGGCTGTGTGATCTTAAATTGATGATAACGTTATAAACAGAGAGTTACACGGCTTGAGGGCACGGGCGTGTCAAGGGCACACGGGCGTATCCTTGTGTCCACACGGGCGTGTGACCTTGTTTAATGAAAAATTTTCCAAAATTCATAGTTTAGTCGCGAACCACCCCCGATGCATGTTTTGGGCTTGTAGGCCCGTTATAGGGATGATAAGAACGTATATGAAAAGCTTTAAATTGGATGGAGATTTGTATCCCAATTTTATATGCTTGCTTATGTTTGAGTCCAACAACGCCTCGTACCCTGTTTCGGCTTCAAATACGGGTAAGGGGTGTTACAGACATTGATTATGAAAAAACTAATATTGTTTTGTGGTGGAAGCAATAACCCTTAGATATATTATTTTGACAATTCATAAAAGATTTAACTCGTGTCTAATGGTTGTTGTTACAACCTTTTTATGAACCACTATATAGTAAAGTTTATATTAAAATCATTGAAGGATTTAGGATGCTAAAAGCATATTAAAATTCTCAAGAAATTGTTCATTTATATGAATTGAAATAATTTGAACATATGTGGTAAATTTCACTTAGTGAATAGTAGTTGAAAAGAAGGATTATAAAATGATCCAAAATACCTATTTGTGTTTTTATAGAAGAATCATGATTAAAGTTTGTTATGATTATTGTTAAAACTCCTGAAGAGATCAAAATATTTTTCCCCCAAATTTTCCCTCACTCATGACTTTCAAAAGAATGGTGATATAAATACTTAACAAATATAGTCAAATAGTCATTTGAAAAACTAGTATTCAAGATTGAATATATGAAATATGAGAAAGTATATGATGTTCTCGTGAGGGGAGTAAATAGCATTATACTCTTTTTCCCTTAACCAAGGTTTTGTCCCATTGGGTTTTCCTAATAAGGTTTTTAATGAGGCGGCATAATATGCATATTATAGATATATGTACTCTTTTTCCTTTACTAGGATTTTTTTCCGACAAGGTTTTTATATTAGTAAGTTTTTAACGAGGCACATTATCTACTAATGGACATCCAAGGGGGAGTGTTATGAATATCTTATTAAGTGGATGTCCATCAAGATCAAGATAAGTTTTAATGTACTTTATATTTTTATAGTCATTAGAAGTAAATCTCTACTTCATTTATACTTCTTATGCCTATAAATAGAGACTTTGGAGAAGCTTTGTAAATATTCCAATTGATCAATAAAATATGCTCTTTCTTTGCTTTCTCATTCTCTTGTTTTTTACTTTTTGTCCTTTTATTTTATAACAAAAATATATTTTTCATGAGTACTTTTTTAAATGGGTTAGTATTTGGTACACTAACAATGTACTTTTTTATTTTATTTTATTTCACAAGTATCCTTAAAAAAATTTGTTGTGTTTCCTTTTTTTTTAATAATTTTTTTAAAATTTTACTATACCTCCTATAGGACACTTGTCTACCCTCTAACGCTACTTGTAGAGTTTAAAAACTTCACTGGCATTGTACCGAAAATTATTCCTTTATAAATTATACATTTTCATAATATTGAGTGAATATACAAATTGCTTTTCAAATGTATTCATCTAACAAATTCAATTAGAACATAGAAGATTATACATGGTGGGTTGATTCAAATATTTGCTAAGAATAAAGATTATTGAAAATATTATTATTAAATATTTAATTCAAATATTTGTTAATAATAATTTTATAAAATAGCATTCGCTTGTTAGAAAAATGATGGTTGTTCTAAATTAATTATATTAATTTTTAATATATATAAAGTAACTTTTTTAAGTAATAACATCCCTATTAATCACATTCAAAAAACTTACATTTAATTGAAATTATAACATGAGAAAGCATCAAACACTCATTGAATCAAAATATATTTTATTGTAACTCAGTTACGAAAAAAAAAATCTTTCATGAGAAACCGAAAGATTTAGCATACAATATCAAAGGTCTAGAAAAGAAAATTAGCTTCCATTGGTTACTATGACTCAATATGTAACAGCCCGATTTTGGGCCTAGTTGAAACAGTGGTTTCGAAACCACTATTCTGAGGCCAGAGTAAGTATTTTTAATATTATTTTATGTGTCATAGCATGATTATATAAGTACATGAAAATTTTGGTGAATTAATTTTAGTGATTGTGAGCTTAATTGAGAAAAATGACTAAATCGCATAAAGGGAAAAAGTTTTGCTTTGCAAGCTAAATGTGTTAAATAGCTAGAGAACCATAAATAGGGGTCTTTAAAGAGCAAATAGACCTTTAGGAAAGACTTGGCTGGCCATAGAGACAAAGAAACTGAAAAGTCAAAATTAGTGGGTATTAGTTGACTTATTTGGTATTAAAATAAAACAAAAAGAAAAACGTTGTCATCTTTTCTTTCTTCTTCATCCACCGAAAATGGTAGCAAGGAGGGGGTTTTGAAAGTTCAAAAAATATCAGCAACTTATATCCCTTACAAGTAAGTGATTATGATGGCTTTTCCTGATGATTTTTGTACTTTGGGGACCCTTGTAGCATAAGCTAGCTAATGAGAGGACTATTTTTCAAAATGGTTGAGAGTCTAGGGTTTTGCCATGTGAAAACTCATATTGTTTACTGAATTTTTATGGAAGAAAATGAGTCATGGTTGTGTAACAAACAACTTTTGTGAAAGAAGTTTGCATGAAAACACCTAAAAAGGGATATTTTGTAAAGTTGTAAAATAAGTTGTAAATGTATGAAATAATTGAAATTGTGAGTTGCTATAGTTATAAAAAGAATTCGGCTAGGCTTGGTAAAGGAGGAAATTCGATAAAAATTGATTTACGAGCCTAAGGTCAAAATCGTAATTTTTGTAAAGTCTAAGGGCAAAATGGTCATTTTGCAAAATTATGAATTATAGAATATTTTAATTAATGTAATGATTAAATGAGTGAATTTTATTATGTTAGATCAAGAAAATCGAGATTTGAGTTTAAATCGAAAAGTACGAGGTTATGGACTAAAATAGAGTAATTAGCCGAAATTGCATTCGAGGTAAGTCCGTGTGACTAAATAAACATGTTATCCATGTTATTGTTAATATACTTGAAATCTATTTTGCTATGATTGTATTTAATTATATGTTGATGGGGTTATGTATGAGAAAGTGATGTCAAATGTTAATAACATTTTTGTGATGATTGACTACATTAGAAATTTGATGGAATATGACATTCCATTGAAACAAGTAAGTTGTGTGTAAATATTACAACTTTATTGTTATTATGCATTGAATGTTTGATTTCGCATATAAGGCTTGAATGCATCTATGAGTAATGGTATGGTGAGACTTATCATAATAAACTCCCAGTTGAACCTTAGGAATAGATTGGATAATCATGCCATAACATTTGGGTGATATGTGTGCTAGTGTAAGACATGTCTGGGACATGCATTGGCATTGAGACGAAAGCCAGTGTAAGACATGTCTAGGACATGCATCGGCATTAAGACGAAAGCTAGTGTAAGACATGTCTGGGACATACATCGGCCTCGAGATACGCAAGCCAGTGTAAGACCTGTCTGGGACATGGCATCGGCTTGACATGTGTCAGTGTAAGACTTGTCTAAGACATGGCATCGACACTGATAGATGAGAGCCAGTGTAAGACCTATCTGGGACATGGCATCAGCCTCGATATATGGAAGTCAGTTTAAGACTTGTCTAGGACATGGCATCAACTTAGATGTGTGAGCCAGTGTAAGACCATATTTGGAACATGGGATCGGTATCGTACCCTATGTTTGAGGCTTAGTGATTATCCTGTGGTATTCCAAATGGTTCAACGGGAAATTTAAGGTTTAAGTCGAAATGATAAAGCTTATGGCTAAGTTGTGAGTGGTACAGGTACTTACATGAAATTGATGAGGTGTGAATTCAATTCATGTTGTATGATTAGTAAGGAATGAATATGAGCATGTTGAGTAAAACATGTATGTATGCCAAGCTCATGAGAAATATTTCGGTTTATGATGCACATTTGGTGAAGATGTAAATAGGTAATTTACGCCTATGAGAATGATTTGTGATGACCTTGTGATTATAGGTCTATTCTTATGATGTATAAATATGTATCTTTACCAATGTGGTGAAAATGAATTAATAATGTGTGATAAACTTAGTATCATCAATTTACACTAAAACAGTTTTGGACAACAGTTGTAGCCTAACTTTGAAAATCCACCAAAAATTGTGGAAATTGAGTTAGAGGCTAAATAAAATATGAAATTACATTTTAATGAGTCTAGTTTCACATAGAAGAAACAGTGTAAGAAAAAAGTTTCATATTATGAAATATTTAAATTGTTGTGAGGCAGAGTCAGAATAATTTCAAAATCCCCTGTCCTGATTTGGGAAAATCATTAAAAATTGTAAAAAATAATTATGGATTAAAATTTATATGATTAGAATCCTTAATGAGTTTATTTTCAAAAGAAACAAACAGTAATATCATTCGAATCCTGTGTGAGGAGATAATTATTTTTTAGTAAAGAAAGGTTGAAGCTGTTAAACAGCAGAACATGGGTGACTTTGAAGAATAAACTGTACTAATTGGCTAAACTAAAAATTTTGAAAATTTTATGGTAAGAATATATGTGAGTCTAGTTTCTGCAAAAATTAGCAGATTTTAATTTGGAGTTCCGTAACTCCAGGTATAAATAATTTAGTAACTGTGACTTGAGAAAACAATTTGACCTGAACATAGGAAAAAATGCAATTATGATAGTATTACCTTAAGATCATGTTGTAAGAATTGGTGGAAGCATATTGATAAATCACTTATTATTTTCATATGGACTTACTAAGCGTGAAGCTTACTCCCTCCTTTCCATTTCTTTTAGCTTGTTAGGTTAGTTCGGGGTTGGAGATCGTCAGAGGCAGCATCACACTATCAAGTCACTACCTTTGGATTAATGATGCATATAATAAAAATTTTAAGTGAGTGGCATGTATAGGGATCTAGTTTATTGACATGTGTTATTATGCTTTGGCCAAATGTATTGGCTTATATTGAGTTATATGTATATGGCCATGAGATGTGGCTCATATTGATTATGGCTTGTAAACCTAGTTATTCTTGTCATGTCTAATGTTTATGATGTGATTATGTTTGTTTGCCATGCATGGTTGGTAATATGACATGTGTGTTGAATGTATGCTCTATGACCAATTGAGGTGGTCATAGCCATATAGTAATTGCACGTTATAATAACAATGTGATAATGGTTGAACATGAGTACTTGATGGATAAGTTGGTAACCATAATATAATGATAAAAGTGATCATCAAAATAACAAATCTTATGAATGTGAATTAAGGAATCTACAATTGGTATTGCATGAGTAGATGCATTACATGTAAGAAGACACGTTAATGTTATGAACATGTCTTAATAAAAAGTGTTCAACCACTAAAATGATGCCATGATTTGTGGTTTTAATATGTATAAGGTTGTAAGGGCTTATGGGTAACATGAAGGCTTGGAAAATAGCCTAATACACAGGTTGAGACACGATCGTGCGTCTCAACCGTGTGAGGGACACGGCCTGAAGACACGGGCGTGTGGCCCGACCGTGTGGTACGATTTGCATGCTGATGTCATAAACAGAGAGTTACATGGCCTGAGGACACGGGTGTGCCAAAGGCACACGGGCGTGTGATCATGTTTGATGGAAAGAAATTTTCTAAGTTTTCCTAAAACTTTCTAAGGTTCTCGGTTTAATCTCTAACTACTTTCAATGCATGTTTAGGGCTTCGTAGACCCGTGTATGGGACATTATGCATGTGTATAAAAAGTTTTGACTTAAAAGAAATTTTGTAGCCTGATTTTTGCATGTTGTGAACGGTTAAGTCTAGTAATGCCTTGTACCATGTTCCGGCGTCAGAACAGGTAAAGGATGTTACACAATAGGTATAATAATGCACTGATGTAAAAACAGTTATTTCTGCTGCTAGTAACCTTCTTCCAAAGGTTGGATTGTCTAATATGGCATGTGAGAGATGATCTACGGGCTACTTGTTTTGAAGTGCAAATTAACTGTACAAATTTACGGTCACCAAAAATAAGTGCATAATTTGGTTTTCTGATAATCAACTAGAAAAAGAGTACTAAAAATGCATAATCTCCATCCCTTCTATGACTGTAAATGCTTCAACAGACGTATACAAATCCGCATTCCTTATATTATGTTAGATAATAGCTGCCCACATAGTTATACTGCACACTCAGGCCGTACTCGAACTTCTCACTCATTGGTACCACTGCATTTACAGTGGGAAAAAAAATTCCCAACACCAATCTTAGCATTAACCTTTGTCCTTCCTTTGAAACAACACTTCTTTTCAGAAGAGAACCCGTCAGAGAGCCTTCCCATATGTTTATGCTGATAGGAAACTGTATCATTCACTGGTTTTCCCTTTGCACTTTTCTTTCCATCAACAAGCTTCAATTCCAACCGATACAAGGCACAAGCATCACATTTATTGATCTCGTATTCGTAAAGGTGCCACTCAAAATGGTTAAGTGGTTGTGGATCCATATAGTATGATCTCTTCAATCCTCCGAATTCATTCATGACTTGCTTTCTCGACTCGTGCCAGCCACGCCCATTGTAATCCGGCAAAGACCTCTGCTTTCTGTTACCACTTTCAAATGCTCTTCGAGGCTTATCGAAAAAGAGCCACTCCCTAATTAATTCACCATCAAGAACCAAAAGGTCAAAGAGCTCTGCAATCACAGCAAAAAATTAATTAATTTAACCAAAGTCATAAAGAACATAGTGTATGCTTAGAGAATATATTCTCTTGCCTCTCATAAAAGTTGTCGATCGAACCGAGTAAAGCA
Source organism: Gossypium hirsutum (assembly GCF_007990345.1). Taxonomy (NCBI): domain Eukaryota; kingdom Viridiplantae; phylum Streptophyta; class Magnoliopsida; order Malvales; family Malvaceae; genus Gossypium; species Gossypium hirsutum. The sequence continues at coordinate 106,227,683 of NC_053429.1, read as the reverse complement.
TTGCTGATAAGACATACCAAGAGCATTCCATAGAGACTTTGCAGTAGCAGCTCCTTGACATTCTGGTATACCCACATCTTTCCCTTGTGTCTTAGCACTGAGAGCAGCAAAGAGCAGACCATCCTTGAGACCAATGCCAGCAGGTCGTAGAACCGGGCCCATTCCAGGAGGCCCTTCATTCATTGCTAAAGCAGCATGAAAGCTACTACAATAGTCCAGACACCCACCCAACCTTTGAGTAGGTCTTGGACAATCCCAAAGTGCACACTTTGGACCTAAGAATGCGGATGGCGATGGGCATTTACTTGGTAGATAGCTATAAGTACGAGGCATGGCATCATCCTCCCTATAGAACTCTGTATCGTTATAACCAGTGTAGAAATGCTCAAAATCCTGATCCAAATCAAACTAATGGTACTCCGATTAAATTGCCCCTTCCAAGCTGTTAATTGACATGGTACACACTTGTGAAGGTGACTCTTTGCATTGATCAACTAATGGAAAGCCACACTCATGTTGCCCTTGATTCACAGCGTAACGCTGTAAAAACATATTGATTAAATCTTGCAAGTGAATGCCTTTCTCAACATGATAACATGCCAAAGAAAAATAGGAACTCATACATTAAATATAATTAATAAAAAACCAAAGGAGATAAACTTCTGATCTAGAAAAGATAACAATTTAATGCAAAAGTACAAACAAGACAAGGTAGGCTAAAGCCCCAGTAAGCTCAAATCAAGATCTAGTTTTTAAAGTACGAATAAAGCTTAATATGAGGAAAGCATACAAATAAAATTAGGGAAAATTTTCATCGACTTCTGAAACTTGCCAACTCTACCTGAGAAAGCAGCCCTGAAGCACATTCTAGGTCACCCCACTCAGGCCCTATAGCTTGGTCCCCCTTATTTGCACATATGATAATTCCAAACTGCAAACCCCCACTCCATGTGACTAACAAGCGAGCTCAGTCTTATCATTTAATCCCCATAAAGTAAGATGGCAGTAAAGCAATCCACTTGATAGGCATCTATAAAGTAACCAACTATACTATCAACATCTAAATTGGCTCAATTAGATCAGTGGCAATTCTAAAGGAAAAATAATTTACCTCAATTACATTGATATAAATTAAAAACTAAATGTTAACAAGAAGATTACAGGGTAGAAATGTTCATTAGAAGAGATTATTGGTGCTGTGTGAAGATAACTTAAAAATGAAATCCACTCGCTATACCTGTGTTCCTATTCATCGAGTGTGCAATCAATGAAACATATTTAACGCTCTAATAAAATATCATGTATCCTGCTGGTTAATTATATTAGGACAAATCTCCGGTGAGGCAAATCTCAAACACAGGAACGGAATTTGAGCAGAAAATGAACAAAAAAGACAAGGCTCCAAGGCGTGTATCAAGTCACTATCTTTAAAGTTATATTCATCCCCATATATTCAGTGTGCAAAAGAGTTTCAAACAAATTAACCTGAAGGATACAATGAAACAAATGACTATTTGTGTTTTGCACTAACGAGAATAGTCCACTAAGCATTAATCAATTTATATTTCTACAAAGAATTTCTGCAGTAATTCTTTATAAACTAATCTAATAATATTAAAAGAATGGAGGAAGGATAGAAAGAATATTAGAACTTGTTAGTGTGATTTTCAAACGAAATCTCATTTCTATTAACAGGAATTTTTATCTCCTTTCATAGAGACATCTTTCAATAGTTATCTTTTCTTAATAATATATTTTTTTTAAAAAGACACATAATTATTTAACTTTTAATTAATTACACAATTTCATTTATAGTTATTGAAACACTATAAATATTTGAAAATGTTTCAACAAAAAATTTATATATCATACATCCTCCTCAATTTTTCACAGCAACACCTAGCTATTATTAAGGAAACCAATGACATTATTTATGACAACCCTATTAGGACAGCAAGCGTATTTTAGTAGCCTACTCTATTCTGCAAAATCATTCTAAGGAGAAAAACAAATTAGAGACGATCATTGAACAACATAAAATTTCATTGTTTCTCTCATTTGCCATGTTCAAGAAACTCAAAACGAATTTTGAACATATGATATAAAACCATACAGCGCCAAATCCTTTGTCTACAGAAGAGGTAACCAAATGCCTTCCAACAATAAAGAAATTTCAGCCCTTGGCAACTTAACTTGAAGCTCAAGTAGATCTAAGCATACTAAATAACCTTGTTTTCAGTCAACCATCATGCAAATTCCCCAAAGGGGAGAGAGCCGGGGGGGGGGGGGAAGAATCCAATGAAAAAGAGAAATCACCTCTTGGGAGGCAGCAATATCTCCTACTTGCAGGCTTTGATCATTAGGCTCAGGCTTTGGCACAACTAATATGCTAGTTGCATCATCTTCCTCCTCGCAAAGCTGCAACAGGCGACAAATGTCCGATGAAAATGAACCAAGACTCCCACCTTGTAAATCATCAGAGGATCACCAATTCAGGACCACACATTTCGGAAAGTATTTTCACCCCTTGAGATCATAATTCAAAAGAATTGATCTTAGTTACCTTTTCTAAGAGCCAAACCAAATCCTTCTAACAATATACAAACCACAATTCACACAAACTCATACTGACATAAATTTATACATTTAATTCAAATTAAACCAATGAATGCAGTCCTAACTTGTTGCAATGAAGAAGCTGGAGAAGGTTCATTGAGCTCAGCTTTCCATTCACGGAGCATCTGATGGAGTTGCTCCTCAAGGACTGCAACATCAATGCCACGGCTCTCCTTCCTCGCAAACTGCAGATCCAAGAACATCCCCTGAAGATCATCCACCCGGTTCTTTGCCTTGTCCTTGAAGAGCTTGTGGGATGCTGACTTGCAGTTGTTTTTTGAACCTTTCCCCATTAGAATAAACAACCCTTAACAACTCCCACCAAAACCCTGCAATAAAAAAAGCAATAAAAGACAATTTAAGATCCAATCCAGACTGAAATCGAATCCAACAATCACTAGTCTTATTTCAAGAAATTTATAACTAGATATCAGTTTCCAGTAATCACAAGGCTAAAAAAAAAAAAAAAGTAGTTAGATTCCTCCCTTTGGAATCAAACAAGCTGTGATTGCCACAGATAACTCCCATTAAAAGGAAACCAAACTATAAAATATTATTAGTCATAAATTTACATCAAACGATATAAACTAAAGTCCCATAAGCATGGAAAGTTAGAAAATGATTATATAAAAAAAAACCCATAAAATCTGAGCCATATGTAAAAAGAAAAGCAACCCAGTTTCTAAAATACACAGAAACTGAGATTAAAATAAGACAGCATGGGATCAAAGACAAATTGTAGAATAAAATTAGATGGAAAGAGTTACCTTAGAAAGCTAAACGTGAAGGAATCAAATGCTCAGGGGCCTCTTAACTTTGTATGGAGACAAAAGTAGATTGAGAGAAATGAAGAAAAAGGAAGTTCTGGGAAATTGCAATAAAGAGAGAACAATAAATATTCGATGAAACAAAACAGTTCACTATTCATTCAGCCTAATAAAATTACTAAAACAAAAAGATGCTCCTTGCCTATGCTTTTTTTTTCTTTTCATATTTGGTTTTTTCTAAAAATTTATTTCCAAATCCTCAACAGGAAGGTTCTTTTTATTTCATTTTTATTCTTTTGGGTAGAATTAATTCATTTTTATCAAATGGGGATTGAATAGAAAGCATTTGTCTTAGAATTTTTTTTAAAAAAAAGTACTATATATTGAGCGTGAGCGTTCGATCAAATCGAATCGAATCAAATCGAATGAAAAAATTTTGAGTTAATCGAGTTTACGAATCATATTTTATCATTCTAATTTGATTTGAAATTTTTTTGAATCGAGTTGAGTGAGATGGAATTCGAATCGAATCAAATCAAATATATTTGTTCGAGTTAAATTTTAAAAAATAATTTTGAGTCCTTGTAACCACTGTCATCCATCGTAATAAAATTTATCCACCTTAATCAAAATTTTTATTAACTTTCATCACCTCATAATTATTTATTAATCTTTTATATACGGGTTAGCTTCTTTGCTTGCTTAGTTGTTTCAAATATCTTCAGATTCTTGTCACTATGTATTTTGGAATTAAAAAATATATTAAATATAAAAATGTGATTTTTTAATAAAAGTTATTTTAAAGATAAAATGTGAAATTGATGCCAATATAAAATTTTAACATGAATATTTAGTGGCAAAATTAATAATTCAATTTTAATATAAATATTCAATATGACTAAACAATTAAATAATATAAATAATATAAAAATTTTAGGGGGAAAGTGGGAGGGAGTAAAAATTGGAGGGGAAAATAAAAAGTTTTGAGGGTTTTTGGAAGTAAAATTTTGAAAAAAAGTAAATGAGAGAGCAAAATTTTGGTGGGAAATGGATTTTGGATAGATTGGGGGTTGGGATGGAAGGGGAGTAAAAGTTTTAGGGGGAAAGTGGGAAGGAGTAAAAGTTTTAAGGGAAAAATAAAAAAATTTGGGAGTTTGGAGTAAAAATGTAAAATATTATAGTTTGATATTCGAATTATTCGAGTTATTCGAATTCAAAAATTCAACTTGATTCAAACTCGAAATTCGAAAAAAAAATTCGAGTTGACTCGAATAACTCAAATAACTCGATTCGTTTAACTCGAAATTTAAATTTTTTTTTGATTTTTTTAAATCGAATTGAGTTTTATTCACCCTGCATACTTACGCCTTAACGCGAGAAAAGTTAATCAACAGACGATTAGAACATGATTGGGTTTCTATTAAATGAAGAAAATTACCATCAAGGATATTTGTGAAAGATTGATCTATCTCTTCAAATTAGCAGTTTAAATAACGAAATAAACTATACCCATCGTTACTTATAATTTGGTTATTTACCTATTTAAAATTGAATTAAAATTGGGTTCTATATTTTTTCAAATCAAATCCTTGTTTCAACTGCTAATTTTCTGATTTTTTTTTTGTTTTTTCAATTTACATTATTATAGTTTCTATTCACACTTTCACATTTTTTATATTTTGTTTAATGATTTTAGTTTTTAAACTCTAGCCATGTTATGACAAATAAATGAGATTTATCAAAGTAAGATTGTTGTCTAATTTATTGAGAATTATTCTCGAAAATTTTTATCATGATAAAGTATAATGAATTATATAAAATCAGTTTATTATAAGTAAATATAAATCTTAAAACTTCTTTAGAGATAAATAAAGGTTATTAAACTAGGCATATATAGCATATATATTTGAATTTTGTTTCTCGTAATCCTTGTGAACATCGCAAGTTTTTGATTTAATTGGCCAAATAGTGTTTTTGGCATTCTAACATTATGCATTCCTTCTTCAAAGATATTCTTCTAAATCTAGGCGAGTTCTCAAACGTATTTAACATGATAGTAATAATAACATGATATAAAACTGTAAAGATATGGCATAAATTGAATTATCCATCAAGCAAAAAAGAAAAATTGTGATCCAATCATGTTCATCATCTTTAACTTACTTTCAAAATGAGTACCATCAACAACAACAAAAAAGAGCAAAACAAAACTAACTAACAAACTTGGATCTACTTTGTTCATCATCAAATGAAACCAAAGAAATGACCATATAGTGAAAAGTCATGCAACCGACCAATGTAATTTCAAGCATTTTTTAAAAAAAAGAACCTTTTAGAATTTGATGAATTTTTATTATAATATTTTTTTTGCATGATTGTAAGATTTTAAAAATACTTCTATAAATAAATAAAAAACTAAATTATGAACTTTCAGCCTTCTTTTATAGAAATTTCTAGTAATTTTATTTTTTTTATTTACTATTAAAAAAATCTAAAAGTACCAATTTAATATTTTAGTTATAGTTTAGGGACCGATTTAGCTATAAAGCCTATGAGTTAATTTGCCATGTCTTTGGCCCATTAGTAATTATTTTGTAAACTTTTGTCATTGAGTGACCGAAACAAAAATTTACTAATATTTAGATGACTAATGGTGTACCTTATAAAAATATATTTGGAATCATGACTTAATGGCATGTATCAAAGTATATTAGCAAGTTAATAGAGGGTTGACTTAAATGATCAATTTCAAATAGTTGTGTAACATCTCTCGCCAAACCGATTGTCAAGACTAAGCTACAGAGTGCTACAATACAAAATGGAACAACTACAGACATTTAACGGATAACTTGAGACAAAAGTTTGATAATTCAATCATATCGATCATTCAATATAATTTAAAATTTTTCTCGAGTCTTATATGGGCATAGTAAGCTCTAAAGTTGACCCAAGATCGAGCAAGGATAAAATTATAAAGAATTCAAAATTTTAGAACGATATTGTGATATGACTTCCTCCATGTCGAGATGTCACCAAACAGTCTGTCACATCATGACGTCAGACCACTTAACGTCGGGAAGACATAAATTGTCGGCCAATGTTGCAATGAGGGGAGATTGATGTTGGGATAATGAAACTATTTGGTGCAAAAATAGGCCATTTGGTGTTTGTTTTGAACCAACTCTTAAAGGTAGTAAAAAAAGTGCAATTAGCAACATTTAAACCTGTTCAAAACATCCCAAAACCATGCCAAAACATATCATACATCATCTTCCTGAACATCTAACCAATATGCCATATTAGCACCAATACTTGTACATATGAACCATTACAAGCCAGACAAGCTACTTATACCATTCATACCGTACTCACTTTGATTTCCAATCCATGAATATGAGCAAATTGTCATTACCATAAGAGTTCATATTCAACTATGTCTCAAAACATGCTTAATATTATAAATAACTTGGCACTCCTAAGTGCATGCCACACATAATTGAGTTCAAACGATCAAAAGTCTACTGAATCAGGAGATGGATAGTGTAAGCTCCTTGAGGATTTGATCAATGTGTTCCACAAATCAAAATCTACAGAAAAAAGGAAAATAATAGTGTAAGCATTACGTATACTTAGTAAGTTCATATATATTTAAACAATAAACTTACCTCAATCAACCATTATACATAATAAACTATTACACATGACCAAGTTTGCCTAACATATCACAATACAACAACAACAAGGTGAGCTTTGATATATCATCAATTTTACAATGTACTAAATGATAACATATCATTACATGACAATTAAGTAACTATCTCAATCTTATTTTAGCTCTAAAATAAGTAACCATACTTATATACCAAGTCTATATTTAGTGTAACACCCTCAACCCAACCCAACTCACCGAGTCTGAATCTCAGGTGTTACAACATAAAATACTTAACAAAATAACAAACAATTGACAGACATGCCTCATTTAAAACATTTTAGTTATTATTTCATTTAAAGACTCAACATCAAAGAAATACATGATAATTTAGGAATAAAATATTACATCAAACTGAATACAATTCATTAAATTACAAACATTTACTCAAGACTGACTCTTAGGGAAGAATACTATAGTACACTACTTTTCCACTGTATGCATAATAACCCTCTTCGCCGCTACTTAGGCGTACTGTTGGCGTTGTCCCTCCTGGTGCATTCTCTTACTAAACACCTATAACAACATCATTGTAAGATCAAGAGAACTTAGAGAGCTTTATTACAAAATGCTTTGGCGAATACTTTATAATATTGGAAGTACGTTTGTGCGCCAGCTATCTGTAACGTGTAGGTTTGTGCAAGTGTACACAGTCGTTATCAAGTAATAAGTAAGTATCAAGTTATCGTCTTCACAGGGATTGTATTTGTGTTAAATCACTTGATTGTAAAATTACCCTTAACAATTTGGTAAATAAAAACACAATATGGTTGAGAAGTGATGATTAAAATATATTAAACTAAATGCAATGATCCCTAATGCAATTTATCATAAGTATGAAAACTATATGAATGAAATAGATTTTAGCAAAATTAAACACAATTTGCAACAATTATAACATAAATAAACTAGAACAATTACTTTAATTAAACTCAATTTATTATCAACATGCTTAATAGCATTTGAAAAAACATTCCATGGCAACTCGATCTTTCATGAGTTTGGAAACCACATTTGGTCCTTTTGAAATCCTTTACTTAGCAAAAATGCATTTTATTGATCCTTATTTACTGAGGGTTTCTTAGCATTCGTGTGAGGTAACAGGGATGTGTTAGGTTTGAAACAGTTTAATCACACAAATCTAAAAACTATGCAGATAACAGAGCTTGGTTAGAGTTGTTATGCAACCTGCAATTTAACCGGATTAGGATCTAAATTGAGCATGCACATTTCAATTATGCATCCCTTAGCCGTCGCCTGCTTAGGATTGCTCAGCTAATTCAGGTGCATTTCAATCATGTATGAACGAAATACAGATTTGATTTTAATTGAAAACATGATCGATTGAGGCACAAACTGTAATAGTCCAGTTTTGACCCTAGTCGGAATAGTGGTTTCGAGACCACAAATCCGAGTCCAAAAAAATAAAAAAAAAATTTAATATTATTTTCTGTGTCTGTGATATGTGAATTTACATCTGTGAAATTTCTGTAATTTAATTTGTCTGTTTTTGTGCTTAATTTTGAAAAAAAGGATTAAATCGCGTAAAGTGTAAAAGTTGAGTGCTAAATGTTAAAGCACCTAATTGGCCTTGGCTTTTAAAGTAATGTCCTTGCATGTCAAATAAACCATTTTAAATGGTAGTGGACATTGTTGGACATCCATTATATGTTGAAAATATTATTTTAATAAGGTTAAAATGGTAAAATGCATATTAATGTATATTATAATAAAATGAAAACATGAAATTGGCCATATTATCATGCATATAGCCGAAAATCAAAGAAAAAGAAAAAGAAGAAAGCCATTTTAGGTTTTGGCACTTTGATTGCTTAATTAAGGTACGGTTTTAACTCAGTTTTTGATAATTTCTACGTTTCTATTATCGTTGCTTCGTGTTCTTCAAAACCCATGTCTGAATTTCTGTTTTTGTTGAAGATTATGAAATGTTCCATTGATGATTATATGAGCTTTGTGATGTTTTTATATGGATTATGAAAGATATACGTGAGATTATCATACTTTGTTCTTGAATTTTTGATGGAATAGAGTTATTTGGTCTAAATTGTGAAAATGAGGTTTTGAAGGACTAAATTTTGAATTAATATGTTATTTGGGCTTGTATGGAAGCTATGTATATTCGGCCAACCTATAGTCTTGGTGAATTTTGCATATTTGTGATTTTGTGAAAAATGGACTAAATTGTCAAAGTGTGAAAATGTAAGGGTTAAAATGCAACGTGCCCAAATGTGTGTATATGGATTATTTTGAATGAAACGAATGATTGAATGGTTGAATTTGTATTGTATTAGATCAAGAACAAAGAAAATTGGACTTAGATCGAGGGAAGTCCAAAATAGTTGAATAGTCAACTCGTTCCGTCTGAAATTCGTACGAGGTAAGTCAGATTACAATTACGTGTTAATTGAAATAAATTCTGCACATATAAACTGTAATCTGTATAGGATGGCCTTGAGTGTCTGATGAATATCTTTGGAGTAAAGTATGATAATATGTTAATATCTGAAAAGCTCTGTATGCTTCCAAGAAAAGTTGACATCTATCTGAGATATCGTGTAAGACCGTGTCTGGGACACAGGCCTCAATTGATATTTACGTATAAGACCATGTCTGGGACATCGACATCGTATTTGATTTATGTAAGACCTTGTCTGGGACAGAGGCATCGATATCGAATTACATGTAAGACCACGTCCAGGATGTCGACATTATACTTGATTATGAGCATCTGTATCGTTTCTGAATCGTATGATGATAACGTACGAAATATGGGTATATGAAATGTATAACCTATGCAGGTACGTTCGTATCGTACTAAATTTCCAAGTATGAAAAACTCTGTCTCTTTGAAATATGTATAGAATTGGAAATGAAGCATGACATATATGCAAACAAAGGTGCATGGTTAAGTATGAATTATTCTATGAAATGGTTATGAATCTTTATGGTTAAATTATACTTATATGTTTTAGTAGTTAGACCAATTGTATTTGGCTTACTAAGCTCTTTGTAGCTTATTCTGTGTGATTACTGTATGTTTTACAGTTATTGTAGCTACTGAAGGCTCGGGGATAGTTAAGGGTCGTCACACACTATCGAACTCATTTTGGTACTTTTACAAGTGTACATATTTTAAAGTATGGCATGTATAGGCTAGAAGGTCTATGTATTAAGTTTTGATGTGTATATATTATGCCATGAGAGTTGGCTAGCAAATGAAATGTTGTATATAGTTTTAGTATTTGGTTGATGGTTCCAAATGATGTATGGTTGTAGTGTTTTACGAGCTAATATGTTTTTGTTATAATGAAGCATGTTTTGAGCATGGATTTGGTTGAAAATTGTTGTATGAATGTTGTTTAATATGGCTTGTAAGGATGACCTCTAAAAGGGGTGGCAAATTGGCTTAAATCAAGCCTGCATGGTGCCACACGGTCAGGGGACACGGGTGTGTCATATGGCCGTGGGCTAAAGTCAGTAGCTAGCTAAGTATCACACGTCCATAGCACACGGGCGTGTCTAATGGCTGTGGGTGAAAGTCAGTATGGTTACCCTGATTTGGCATGGCTAGCTCACATGGGTGTGTCTGATGCCCGTGTGAGGCACACGGCCTGGACGCACGGGCATGTGACCTCAACAGAATTGGAAAAATTTTCTATGTTCTAAATTTTATGAATGTGTTCGATTTAGCTCTAACCGTTCTTAAACATTTGTTTTAGGTCTCGTAGACCGTATTTAGAGATGATTGCTTATGAAATGATGTTAAATAATACTTGTGATTCTAAATTGGTCCAAAATGTTCTGTCTGTCTGGTGATGCCTAGTAACCCTAATCCGATGTCGGTTACGGGTTAGGGGTGTTACACAAACATTATAAGCATGGATAAAATAAATATTATTTAATCAAAGCAATCATCCTAGCTTAAATAAAATTAAGCTAACATTGTTGTAAACAAGAACAAAGAACACATAACAAACATTTTTAGATTAAATTAAAGAAAGGAAAGATTAAACCTAAATCAAAGTGGTTGTCACCCAAGACTCTGACTAACTAGGCTTCTTCGCTTCTTTGCTTTGCTCCTTTGCTGATGGCTCTCCAAGGTGGCCGACCAAGGGCTCTTTAAGAGACTTAATTGCTAAAATCTCTATGAAGAGATGGTGCTAGGCCTGGGGAATGGAAAATGCTAAAGAGAATTGAGAGAGAAGAGAGAATGATGAGGGATGAGGGATGATTTATGAGGGATCAAACGAGGTCTTATTTATAAGTGAAGAGAGGAGGGTAGTTTGTTAAAAATAGAGAGGTTTAGTCTCTTCAAGCTTTTCCAATGAGTGGCCATCCATGCTTAGTGGATTTTGAGTTGAATTTTTCTTGATTTTTAAGCAATTTAAATGCCATAACAACTCAGGACTGATACCTGGTCAAATGTAAATCTTCAGGCAAATCTCTAATTTCTTCAACATAGCAAGGACCTTGTATAATTAAACCAAAAAGCGATTTATGTGGACAACCATGTGTAGCCGAAATTGGGTTGACTTGGTCTTCAATTTGGATGGTTATCAGACCTGTCTAAAATAAATCAATAAATTAAAGGACCCAAGAATAAAATAAATAAATAATTAAAACCCAAATTATTAATGAAATATTTTAAAATGAATTATTAAATATAATTTTACATTTTATTATTTAATTTAATCATGCATGGCCCATTTTATATCTTAGAAATATAATATGTTGAAATAAATATAAAATAAGCCATTTTATGCATGAAAACTATATAATAAAGCATAAAATTACATTTTAATATTTTCTATGTCCCATTTTCATTTTTTTCACATATTTCATTAATTTATTAAACAATTACTTAGTTTTAACAACGAATTTAAGTAAAAAGGTGATGAATTGCATAGGAAAAATCCTATCTATTTTTCAGTTGACATTATCCTTCTGAACCACTTACTTCTGTATTGGGTGGATACTATTTCAGTTTCGGCTTACACTTACACGCTACCTACCATACTCTTAATGTACCAATTCTTTCCTAATTGACTAACTGAAGGTCCTTCTAGTGTAACACCCCCAAACCCTTATCTGTTGCTGAAACAGGGTTATGAGGTATTACTGAATATTTCAGAACAAATACGAACAATCACATAATAATTTAACATACACATCATAATTTAATCATAATGTCCCTTTATTGAGCCCTTAAGGCCCAATTCACGTGTTAGAAACAAATCGGGACTTAATCGGAAGTCTAGAAAATTTTTCATGAAATTTCAAAATTTTTCCCAAGTACAGGGCTCACACACTCGTGTGGCCAAGGGACATGCCTGTGTGACCTTATGACATGCCTGTGCTTTAAGCCGTGTCCTACCCCTTGTAACTCTCTAACTTACTCACACAACCAAGTCAGACGCTCGTGTGGTAGGCTGTGTTCCTCACACAACTGAGACACACGCTTGTGTCTCTGCCTGTGTGGTAATACCTGAGCATCCTGTTTTGAAAATTAAAAGTTGCAGGGGACACATGGGAAAACCACACGCCCATGTGATATCCGTGTGTCTCACATTGTCTGGTCACACGCCCGTGTGCCAGGCGTGTGGACTCAAAAAGAGCCTTACACATCAAGTATACCAACCTTGTAAACCTTGAGCACCAAGCAATTCAATTATCAATCATTCAACCAATCCAAAACACATTCAAATTCATCTAAATCATGTCAAACATTCAACCTAATAACCTTATCAATGTATTTTCATAGATATTTCAAATATAATTTCCAAATCAATTCATTTAACTTCATTCAAACCAAATCTAATTTCATACCAAAATAAACTATTTTGTACTCTTAACATATCATATAAACTTATATATAAGTAACCAATAGTGTCTTATAACATATTTTACATTCACCATTCCAAAATAACCAATATAAAACGTCCTAGGTACATGCCATTACCAAAAAGAAATATACTTTACCACTTTGAGTTTGGGAATGGCTTCGGATGCTGATTCAACAATCTGACTTTAACCTAACCTGTGCACGGAAACAAATCGTACGCTGAGTATAAACTCAGTAGTATTTCTATAATCCGACTACTTATTAAACAAGAAATTACAATATTTATATATCTAAACACACATAACAAAAATCATTCGAACAAATAATCAATTTCATAACACATCTTTCATAACACTTTCAATTCTCATCTCTTACTATTTCAATCTCATAATTGATATTCAAATAACTTTTCTCAATAGGATACATATATCATTTCACTATATCAATAACCATTTCATGAACCCATTGGTTCATAGATTTCAATTTCATAACTCAATTCAATATCCTAATCCGATTCATGTTCAAAATCATCCAATATCATTCATATTGCCAATTCATTTATTTACCCCTATTAACAGGACTCGGACTTTGGTGGATACACGGATCCAACCAAAACAGACCAGTATGGCACCCATTGCCTCATTGGATAATTCGAAGAAATAAGTTGACACCCAGTGTCTCATCGGCCATGCCAAAGTAAGTTGGTACCTAGTACCTCATTGAATTTATCCGAAGTAATTGTGTGACACCCAGTGTCTCATCGACTCATGGTCGAAGTATCCCTGAACACTTTCAATCTTATGACATGCCAACTATATCTGACTCAGCCCAATACAGTTAATAGGGTTTCAATTCACTTTTCAATTTTAACCAATATTTATTTCAATTTAAATAATCACATATGCTCATAAATCAATTCTATTCAATTCAATATCACAATATCAATTGCTTACCTGAATCTACTTACCATACATATTAAATAATAAATTCAACAATTAATTATTAAGTTCGGATTATAGAAATACAAACTATAATTTCTCGAGTTCCTCCTTGTCAACTTTTTCCTTTCCTTTCTTAGCTGAGGTCTCAGGCACGACGTTAGCTATGGAAATTAAAACAATTTAAAATCATCAATACACACAATTTCACATTAAATATTTCAGTTGTTATTCAACTTTTGCTCTCATTTCAATTTAGTCCCTAATCAAAACTAACTTTATTTTATTTAAAACTAATTTCATATTTTCATTCAAATCCCACTTTAGACTAATTTCAACTTTCAAATTTCACCATAAACCCTAGTTTCAAAATTCTCTCAATTTAGTCCCTATTACTCAAAATTTATGATTTATTTTACAATTCAATTCCTTTTTCACTTCTAACTTGAAATTCTATCAATTTAACCCCTAATACTTCAATTTATTCAACATAAAAAAATCTAAAAATCCACTAACTTCTAAAATTTCAACATAAATCAAGTAGTATTTTGTTCTAGAATTTTAAAAACATCAAAATTACAAGAAAAAGGGGTTAAATTGACTTACCAATTTGAGTTTGAACCCTAAAATCCCTAATTTCCTTCTTTTCTTTCTTTTTCTTCCCTCTATGTTTCGTCCTAATGTTTCTCTTTTTCTTTTTGTTTTATTTGTTTTATTTTGTTTTATGTTTATTATATTATTATATTATATTAAAATAATAATTACTTAAATAATAAGAGTACATGTATTATTATTCTATACTTATGATTATTATTTTTACACATGTATTTCACTATTACCATACACTTGTTGTAACACCCCGAACCCGAGACCGTCACCGGAGTCGAACACGAGGTGTTAACAGACTTTTAAAAAAAAAAATTTCAGACACTGCCAATCTGCATAATAGTCTCTTTAAAAATCATATCTTGAGTTCAGAAACTCGGAATCCAGTTCCGTAAATTTTCCCTGAAACTAGACTCATATGACCATCTACATATTTTTTTCTAGAATTTTTGGTCAGGCCAATTAGTACAGTTTATTAGTCAAAGTCTCCCATGTTATAGGGATCGACTACCCTGACCTTTGCGCATTACGACTTGGATATCTCCCTGTACAGGGCTTCAATACTGATGCCGTTTGTTTCTATAGAAACTAGACTCAGAGAGGAATCTATACATATATGGATTGACTCCTAATTGTCTCTGGTTAATTTATAATGAATTTCAAAAGTCGGAACAAGAAATCCAGAAACCGTTCTGGCCCTGTCTCACAAGAACCTGAATATCTCTTAACATACTGTCCGTATGATTGTTTCGTTACTTTCCTATGAAAATAGATTCATCAAGGTTCGTTTAAATAATTTATTCACTATTTAATTCCATTCCTACTATTTTTAGTGATTTTCCAAATCTACATCACTGCTGCTGTCAGCATCTGCCTTTAAGGTAGACTTTACCTATTTCATGGTTTCCATGATTCAACTAGCCCTTTTTGCATAAATAGCACAATTTATGAAAGTGATTAACCATTCCCATGGCCAATCCTTGTCAAGCATATCCACACCAAATGATTATAACATTATACTCAAACACATATAAGCCATTTTCGCATGGCTATCCAAAATTTATACAAGTCCAAAGGGTCCACGACCCACAACAAACGGGTAGTCCTATACATGCCATTTCGAAGTTCAACCAAAATTGTACCAAAAGGGGGCTTTGATAGTGTGGGTGACTTTGACCTCAAGATCCCGAGTCCGATAGCTGGAGAACCAAATCTATAAAACAGAGGAGCAATGAAACGGAGTAACCAATTTATGCTTAGTAAGTTTTGAGCAAGGAATTCCAGCACAACAAAAGTATAGCATTCAAATAGCTAAACGGATAATTTCATATGCACAAATTTTCGATATCATACTTGCTTCACATTATCAACCCTTATGTACATACACAAAAGATCAACTTAGCCAAAGGCCGGTAGCTCGTTTATCAACTGAGCGAATACTTATTTGTAAGGGCTCAACTAAATTCAAGCACATACGAAACATACCTCAATGTTGGGATGTTTCTAGAGTATTAACTGAAATTTTTACAGCAAGATCATTCATTCCCAAATCACGTACCTTCGGAATTTAACCGGATATAGCTCCTCGTTCAAATGCCTTCGGGACATAGCCCGGTTATAGTAATTCGCACAAATGCTTTCGGGACTTAACCCGGATTTAGTAACTCGCACAAATGCCTTCGGGCTTAGCCCGGAATTAGTATCTCGCACAAATGCCTTCGGATCTTAGTCCGGATTTAGTATCTCGCACAAATGCCTTCGGATCTTAGTCCGGATATGGTCACTTAGCACAAAGCCTTCGGGACTTAGCCCGGACATCATTCAAATAACCATGCACATTTAACAATAAATCATGGCACATTCGTATTTCATTTTCGTTAGCAAAACTCGAACACAAGACACTTATCATTCTTGTAATTTCGGCTCAATAGCCACACACAAAGAGCATGATTTTGATTTGCTTAAAACATGATCTAATCAAATCTTAATTTAAGCTCTCTTACTCAAGAACTTACCTCGGGTGTTGTCGAACGATTCCGATAGCTATTCGACCACTTTTTCCTTCCCTTTATCGGATTTAGTTCCCCTTTGCTCTTGAGCTTAATTAAACAAATAAATTGATTTAATCATTTGAGCATCGAAAAGAGGAACACAAGGCACTTAGCCCATATTTATACATTAGACATTAAGGTCACATATGTACGGAATCATGAATCAAACTCAACATTTTTGCTAATTTTTCCCCCTTGGCCGAATATGCATGTCTATTTTGGGGCCGATTTCAACACTTAATACATTCTACAAGTATGGTCACTTGTATTGACTAAACACCCTTTTGTTTCAAGTTCAAAACTTGGCTAATACACACATATATACACTAGTAAAGCATCCTCTCCCTTTCCATCAATTTAGCACATGCATTACTCATTAACCTACAAAAATTATATTTGGCCTTAGCACACAACTTGCTAGCCGATTCTTTCCCATCTAGCAACCAATGCACATATGTGCTCACTCAAAAATGCTAAAAAGGAGATTCAAGAATCATCAATCCACCATCACATGCATCATTAACAAGCTTCATATTTAGCATGCAATGGCATTAACACAAAATCCACCTAGGCCGAATCTTAACTCATCTTCATGCCTCATCACCACAACATCAAACATCAACCAAGAATGATGCATCCATGGCCGAGTGTCATTTCCATCACATAGCAAGATTTAGACCATGGGCTAGGTAGAACTCAAGCTAACAACTAAAATATGCATGCATCTCATGGAACATCACCAAACATACCTTAGCCTAGTCACATGCATGGCCGAACCTCTTCAACCTTTCTTCTTCCTTCCTCCTTAAAATTTTTGGCCAAGGATGAACCAAAGGATGAGCATTTTTTTCTTTGTTTTTCTTTCTAGTTTCGGCAAAATGGGGGGACAACCACACACCCTTTTTTTTGTTTTCATCACATTTCCTTTCATTATTATGCCCATGCGCCTTATTTTATTTTTTTCCACCCATGATGCTCCAACAAGACATGTCTATGACATGTCTTGCCCATCACACTTGGTCTACCATGCTTGTCATGGCCGGCCACTACTAGTAGGGGGGAATTTGACATGCAAGTCCCCCCTTTTTCCACATGCTCTAATAGGTCCTTACGCATTGACCTATCACATTTTAAAATTTTCTCACATAAGTCCTATTCGATGAAATTCACTTACAATTAACAAAATTCAAACACGAAATTTTCACACATGCACATGTACATATAATGAGCATCAATTATGACGGTTAATAATTTTTACGACTCGGTTTAGCGGTCCCGAAACCACTTCCCGACTAGGATCAATTTTGGGCTGTCACAACTCTCCCCCACTTAAGAAATTTTCGTCCCCGAAAAGCTTACCGGTAAATAGGTTGGGTATCGTTCTTTCATCGAGCTCTCAGTTTCCCAAGTAGCTTCCTCGATCCCGTGTTTGAGCCATAACACCTTCACTAACGGAACCCTTTTGTTTCGCAACTCCTTCACTTCACGAGCTAGGACACGCATCGGTTCTTCTTCATAACTCATATCGGCTTGAATTTCAACCTCTGATGGGCTAATTATGTGCGATGGATCAGATCGATAGCGTCGAAGCATCGAAACATGAAAGACGTCGTGAATCTTTTCAAGCTCAGGGGGCAAAATCAATCTATACGCAACCGGACCAACTCGTTCGGAGATTTCGTACGGCCCAATGAATCTCGGGCTCAACTTGCCCTTACGGCCAAACCTGAGTACCTTTTTCCAAGGCGAAACTTTAAGGAACACTTTATCTCCCACCTGATATTCAATGTCCTTTCGTTTCAAATCCGCATACGATTTTTGACGATCTGTGGCTGCTTTCAGACTTTCACGGATTACCTTTACTTTCTGTTCGGCATCTTTAATCAAATCAACTCCGAAAATTTTACTTTCATCGAGCTCGGTCCAAAACAATGGTGTACGGCATTTACGACCGTACAAAGCCTCGTAAGGTGCCATCTTAATACTTGATTGAAAACTATTGTTGTAAGCGAATTCAATCAAAGGTAAATACCGTTCCCATGAACCACTGAACTCGAGGATGCAACATCTCAACATATCCTCAAGTATCTGAATTATCCGCTCGGATTAACCATCGGTTTGGGGGTGAAAACCAGTGCTAAAATGCAGCTTGGTACCCAAAGCTTCTTGCAATTTCTTCCAAAATCGTGAGGTGAATCTCGGATCTCTATCCGCCACGATAGAAATAGGTACCCCGTGTAATCTCACAATTTGAGAAACATACAATTCGGCTAGTTTATCCAATGAAAAATCCGTACGCACGGGGATAAAGTGAGCCGACTTAGTCAGTCTATCAACAACAACCCAAATTGCATCCTTCTTACTTGTTGACAATGGCAGTCCGGACACAAAGTCCATTGTGACTCGATCCGATTTCCACTCGGGTATCATGATCGGCTGAATTAATCCTGAAGGCACTTGATGTTCCGCTTTCACTTGTTGACATATTAAACATCTCGAAACAAAGTCGGAGATGTCTCGTTTCATACCATGCCACCAAAACCAACGTTTCAAATCGTTGTACATTTTCGTACTCCCCGGGTGACTTGACATTCGGCTACAATAGGCTTCGTTCAGAATCATCAAAATGAGTTTCGAACTCCTTGGAATACACAAACGACTTCTGAACCTCAAACAATCATCATCATCAATTTGAAACTCCGATTCCTTGTTCGGAGCACACTCAGCCCGTTTTGCAACCAATTCATCATCAACTTTCTGGGCTTCACGAATTTGATGAATCAATAATGGTTTGGCTTTTAATTCAGCTATTAACACATTGTCGGGTAGAACAGACAAGTGCACATTCATCGCTCGTAAAGCAAACAATGATTTCCGGCTTAAGGCGTCCGCAACCACATTAGCCTTTCCCGGGTGGTAATCAATGACAAGCTCGTAATTTTTCAACAACTCAAGCCAACGTCTTTGTCGCAGATTTAAGTCTCTTTGAGTCATCAAATATTTGAGACTTTTGTGATCCGAAAATACATGGCACTTTTCACCAAATAAGTAATGTCGCCATATTTTTAAAGCAAATACGATGGCAGCTAGTTCAAGATCATGGGTCGGATAATTTTTCTCATGTGGCTTTAATTGTCTCGACGCATAGGCCACCACTCGACCTTCTTGCATCAATACGCAACCCAACCCAAGTAGGGATGCGTCACTATAAATGACAAACTCTTTGCCTGATTCGGGTTGCACTAAAATTGGAGCTTCAGTCAAATAAGTTTTTAGTTGATCAAAACTTTTCTGACATTTCTCCGTCCATTCGAACTTAACATCCTTTTGAAGTAGCTTCGTCATTGGTGTGGCTATCATCGAGAAACCTTTGACAAATCGTCGATAATAACCGGCGAGTCCCAGGAAGCTCTAAACTTCGGTAATATTTCTTGGAGGCTTCCAGTTAAGTATGGCTGAAATTTTGTTCGGGTCAACTCGAATACCCGATGCGGATACCACATGACCCAAGAAGCTAACCTCTCTTAACCAGAACTCACACTTACTGAACTTAGCATATAACTGCTTATCCCGCAAAATTTGCAACACCAGTCTCAGGTGCTCAGCATGTTCGGTCTCATCTCTTGAATAGACCAAGATGTCATCAATGAACACAACTACGAACCGATCCAAATATGGTCTGAAGATCCGATTCGTCAAATCCATAAATACCGCAGGGGCATTAGTGAGCCCAAACGGCATCACTAAGAACTCGTAGTGACCATATCTCGTTCTGAAGGCAGTTTTGGGTATGTCCGGATCTCGAATTCGCAACTGATAATAGCCCGATCTCAAATCTATTTTTGAGAACACTGAGGCTCCCTTCAGTTGGTCGAACAAATCATCGATACGTGGTAACGGATATTTGTTCTTTATCGTCACTTTATTCAGTTGACGATAGTCAATGCACAACCTCATGGTTCCGTCCTTCTTTTTCACGAACAATACTGGTGCACCCCAAGGTGAGAAACTTGGTCGAGCAAAACCTCTATCCGTCAATTCTTGCAACTGAGCTTTCAACTCTTTTAACTCGGTTGGTGCCATACGGTACGGAGCTATCGAAATCGGCGTAGTCCCAGGTACAAGCTCAATACCAAACTCTACCTCCCGAACAGGTGGTAAACCCGATAATTTTCAGGAAAAACATCCGGGTATTCACAAACCACCGGCACAGATTCGGGTTTCTTTTCTAATTCTTTGTCATCAAGTACATACGCAAGGTATGCTTCGCACCCTTTTCTTACATATTTCTGGGCCAACATTGCTGATATTACAGCTGGCATCCCCTCCAAGTCCGTAGACTCAACTCGGATTACTTCGTTATTTGCGCACCTCAAATCAATAGTCTTGCTTTTGCAATTCACAACCGCATCATGCGCGGTCAACCAATCCAAACCAAGAATAACATCAAATTCATCAAACGGCAAAAGCATCAAGTCCGCCGGAAAACAGGAACCTCGAATTTCTAGGGGACATTTCTTACACACTTTGTCGACAAGCACGTAACGACCCAAGGGATTTGACACCCGAATTACGAACTCAGTAGACTCAATAGGTAAAGTCTTACTGGATGCTAAGGTTTCACATATGTAAGAATGAGTAGAACCGGGGTCAATCAAAGTAATTACATTAGTATCAAAGAGAGTAAAAGTACCGGTAATAACATCAGGCGAAGAAGCATCCTCGCGGGCACGTATAGCATAAGCTCTAGCAGGCGCACGAGCCTCGGATCTGGTCGTAGCATCTCTAGATCCTCTCTGACCACCACTAGCATTGCCCGTATTTCCAGATGGTCTACCTCGAGCAGTGGTAGCACCCGGTTTCCCACTCTGATTTACATTCTGTTCAGACAACCTCGGGAAATCTTTAATGAAGTGGTCAACTGATCCGCACTTGTAACAGGAGCGGTCAGGGAATCTACAACTCCCCGAATGCCATTTACCGCAATATCGACATTTCGTTCTGTCTCAACGTTCATTCGCAACACTGGCGACCGAAGTGCCTCGTGTACCCACAGGGGGTCGATCATGATCTCGTCTAAAAAGGCCCGAAGTGCCTCTCGTCCAGCCCACATCATCTCGAAATTTCTTCGATGCCTATTGAAGAGACTTTCTCGAAGATCTTTTACGAAACTCTCCAGTTCCCTCATCAACTTTTTGTTTTTCTTTTCTAAGCTCTTCGGCTTTACAAGCTCGCTCGACAAGTACTACGAACTCTCGTATTTCAAGAACGCCAACGAACATTTTTATATCTTCATTCAGCCCATCCTCGAAGCGTTTACACATGATAGCCTCGGACGAAACACATTCCCGAGCGTATTTGCTAAGTCTAACAAATCTTCGCTCGTAATCAGTAACCGACAGGGAACCTTGTTTAAGCTCAAGAAATTCCTTCCGTTTTTGATCAACAAATCTCTGACTGATATACTTTTTCCGAAACTCAGTTTGGAAAAACTCCTAAGTTACTTACTCTCGGGGCACAACAAAAGTCAGAGTACTCCACCAATAGTAGGCAGAATCGCGTAGCAAGGAGATAGTACACTTTAGGCATTCATCGGGTGTACAAGATAGCTCATCGAGTACCCGGATAGTGTTGTCCAACCAAAATTCAGCTTGCTCGGCATCGTCGCTATCCGTAGCCTTAAATTCAGTAGCCCCATGTTTTCGGATTCTGTCAACTGGGGGCTTATTTGACCTTATTTGGTCAGTTACCGGAGGTATTGTAGGTGCGGGGTGGTATTAGTCGGAATGGAGGTTGTGGAATAGCCGTATTAGTTCGAATGTATTGGTTGAACCAATCATTCATCACGCTATAGAAAGCTTGTCTAGCTTCATCATTCGGGTTACTAGCATTAGGTTGAGAGTCCGCCGGCGCTGTCCCTTGTGCGGGAGCAGGCGCTACACTCTCAAGATCATCAGCTACCTCTCGGTTGGGATCGGGATCCATTACTATAAATAAACACATTTGCAAATGTCAGAAATCACCACACTATCAAATAATCACATAAAATGGCATGTATAGCTAGACCCAACGCATTACGGTAGTCCTAGAATCGACTAAACCTGGCTCTGATACCAATCAAATGTAACACCCCGAACCCGAGACCGTCACCGGAGTCGAACACGAGGTGTTAACAGACTTTTAAAAAAAAATTTCCAGACACTGCCAATCTGCATAATAGTCTCTTTAAAAATCATATCTTGAGTTCAGAAACTCGGAATCCAGTTCTGTAAATTTTCCCTGAAACTAGACTCATATGCCCATCTACATATTTTTTTCTAGAATTTTTGGTTGGGCCAATTAGTACAGTTTATTAGTCAAATTCTCCCATGTTACAGGGATCGACTACCCTGACCTTTGCGCATTACGACTTGGATATCTCCCTGTACAGGGCTTCAATACTGATGCCGTTTGTTTCTATAGAAACTAGACTCAGAGAGGAATCTATAAATATATGGATTGACTCCTAATTGTCTCTGGTTAATTTATAATGAATTTCCAAAATCGGAACAGGAAATCCAGAAACCGTTCTGGCCCTATCTCACAAGAACCTGAATATCTCTTAACATACTGTCCGTATGATTGTTTCGTTACTTTCCTATGAAAATAGATTCATCAAGGTTCGTTTAAATAATTTATTCACTATTTAATTCCATTCCTACTATTTTAGTGATTTTCCAAATCTACATCACTGCTGCTGTTAGCATCTGCCTTTAAGGTAGACTTTACCTATTTCATGGTTTCCATGATTCAACTAGCCCTTTTGCATAAATAGCACAATTTATGAAAGTGATTAACCATTCCCATGGCCAATCCTTGTCAAGCATATCCACACCAAATGATTATAACATTATACTCAAACACATATAAGCCATTTTCGCATGGCTATCCAAAATTTATACAAGTCCAAAGGGTCCACGACCCACAACAAACGGGTAGTCCTATACATGCCATTTCGAAGTTCAACCAAAATTGTACCAAAAGGGGCTTTGATAGTGTGGGCGACTTTGACCTCAAGATCCCGAGTCCGATAGCTGGAGAACCAAATCTATAAAACAGAGGAGCAATGAAACGGAGTAACCAATTTATGCTTAGTAAGTTTTGAGCAAGGAATTCCAGCACAACAAAAGTATAGCATTCAAATAGCTAAACGGATAATTTCATATGCACAAATTTCGATATCATACTTGCTTCACATTATCAACCCTTATGTACATACACAAAAGATCAACTTAGCCAAAGGCCGGTAGCTCGTTTATCAACTGAGCGAATACTCATTACATAACACAAACGAACTCACATTAACATTTTCGTATGTGTCTCATCACTATGAATATGCCCATTTTAAACACTAATAGATTATCATGGTGGATACCCTTCTTAACATACAAATAAACACTTCTCTGCAAAAAATTTCTTAAAAACTTATTCTATTATTTGACAGATCTAATTCAACCAAATTCAACTTGCACATATCATAACCTTATTTAACAGCCCATTTTTCAGTGAAATCAGAACGGTGGTTTCGGGACCACAAATTTGACCCAAAAATAAGGTTTATTTTTATTTCATTATATGGTCTGTACTATAATAGATATGTCGTGTGAAAATTTTAATATGAAAATTTTATCGATTAAGTGTTTAATTACGAGAAGGACTAAATCGCATAAAATGCAAAAGTTGAATTCTAGTAGCTATAAGGATTAAATAGCTACGGAATTCAAATCTAGAGGTCCTTATATGGTAATTAGACCATTAAGAAAAGTATGTAGATTTTTCTTGGTGACTCATCAATGGAAATATAGAAAAAGGGCAAGGACTAAATTGAAAATAGCAAAAAACTTAATTAATTAAAAGATGAAAAGAAAATATTCATCTTATTTTCATCATCTTCAACCTAAAAACACATGGAAACCCTAGGTGAGAGAAAAGAATCTTTCAAGGCCTAATTAGGTAAGTTTTCTTGTCCCGTTTTTAGTAATTTTGGTATTTTTGAAATCGGGATAGCTTAATCTCTCTATTTGAGGGATTAATTTGAAAAGTTATCAAGGTATGAAAAATGGGTCATGGATGTATATGCTGGAAATTAGAAATTTATGGTAGAAAATGAAAGATTGTTGATAGATAAACAACTTTAACAAAGTGATTTTTGATGAAAACATGATTTAGGGACGAAAATGAAAAGTTGTAAAATTTGATGAAAAATTCTAAAATTTTATGAATACATGTGCTGGAAAATTTGTAATGGGGCTTTGGTTAGGCTTGGAATAGGAAGTAATTTGAAAAGTTTCATTTTTCGAGCCTAGGGACAAAATTGAAATTTATGGAAAAGTTAGGGGCAAAATGGTAATTTTTCCTAGGACGTAAATTGAGTCCATTTAAATATGAAATGTGTGAAATTGATGGTTAAATTCATTTATATAGATTTGAACAACACTAATTTGAGGTTAGATCGAGGAAAAGAAAAGGTTTTGGATTAGTAGACTTTTTATGTGAACAAGTGTCGAGGTAAGTTCGTGTAACTTAACCGAACTTGTAAATATGTTTAATTGAATGTTATGTTTGTATGTAATGTGACTTATATCAGTATGATTTATTTGATTGTTATGATGAATGTTTGAATACATGCTTGAAATAATGATAAAGGGGTAAGTCCCGATTGAATACTGAATTCCGATCATTACATGCACTTTCCTGAAACTAATAAGGTCCTACATTTATTGCGGATGAGATTTAGCTTAGACGAGTAATTCTATTGACTTGATATAGAAAGGATTTAGCCGTGACGGGTAATCCCGATATAATGCCTTTCGATCATACGTTATGATTAGGGTTTAGCCTGGACTGGTAATCCTAATCGAGCTCCTCTGAGCTTGCATTATATAAAGGATTTAGCCTGGACTGGTAATCTTGTTATACGATATGTGGCTGAGAGTGTTTCTTGGTTA